>NC_134706.1:117121528-117261528 GCF_043290135.1 Rhipicephalus microplus
AAAAGCTAGGAGTATACTAAAGAAAATATTGTGAGGGATCAACCGCTCGATCTCAGCCTTCCCCTTTGGTGCGGCCAGCCGAGTCGTTTCCAGAACGAATGGGTGTACGTGAAAGATGACGTTTACTAACTGGCCATGGTGGAAGGTGACGGCACTGCACATCGGCGAGGTAGTCGCACTTGCACCTGCTTGCACCACGTCCCACGACAGTGTAATGTCACTCATTGGCCCGATTTTGTGACAGTCGTATCCTGCCGTTGTTCGGTCAGCACGCGATGCCATTTCTTCTTGCAGACAGGTGTTATAAAGAAGTTGGTGGGTACATATCTGGCTAAGCGGGTGGAGTTCTTGGCATCTCGATAGAAAGCATACTGGAAAATTTTTGGAAACCAGTTTTCTGCAAAGCCCCCGTGTGTGACGTCTTGCAACATTTCAGTAATAAATTATGAGTACGTGACACTATTTAGAAAGAATCATTGCTGATAACTGTCCGATTCACAATACTACATATATTTCGTGGAAATAAATACATTACTACGTGCAATGTCTGCGCTGGGTATACTTCATAAATTCATGTATTACTCAGCATTGTCCGATTCACGTTATTCGCACAGAATATTCACGTTCCCACCGTCATATGATAGCATATTACGGTGCGAGCGTATCGCGACCGATTGGTATCGTATTTTTCTAGACATCTTTCTGTTCGAGAAATGTTAGATTATTTCGACCCGTCTTAGCGGGGAAAGCAAGGTATAGCACCCTTTGAGAATACAAAAATTTTTTATCGCAATTATATGGTAGTCGCCCATGACGACGTCAGCGTGACTCACCGTATACATATATATGATCGTGATGAAAGCCAGACCCTGGCGCTGAAACGTCGAAATCAAACACGTTGTGACTGCTCACGGAGGATCTCCATGACTACTTGCAAACGGCCATATAAATATACATGCAAGAAAATGCAAGACGAAAAAAAATCCAGATCAAGACTCCTATGCATGGAATCAAACTTGGGTCCTCTCTCTCGTAAGAGCGCGAAGCATTATTCACTGGCCCACCGAGGAGCACATCCATTCAATGTTCAAACGGCACGCTGTTTATATCTACCACTTACATCTGCTGATGAAACTCCGGGACTATTACCGTGTTTTTAGAATTACCAGCAAGATGGCGCAATGAGCGCACATCGCCACATCGCCAGGAGGCGCGTGCTCTAACCTCCCAAGCGTACTTTGCCCCGCATAGAGGATGCTGCGAGGCTCCTTCGGGTGCCCTTATCTCGTGGGGAGGGTACATATAGTTTCTCACAATCTTACCTAAAGGGAAATCCGGCACTAGTGAGCTGGTGGATGCAAGGGAATGATGCGATATGCAAGCTTCGAACTTGACTCGGATTCTATTCCTCGAAGATGCATCTGGCTTCACGTTAAAATAATTAATTTCGCACTAAAAGAGCAAGTAATAAGCTATGCATTTTTGTAATTAGGTAGAAATGTGCTGTAGTCAACACTAAAACCTTCTGCATTGATGTACAGCTTTACGAAGCGTAAGAAGTAACCAACGACTGCTAAACTTGGCAGGCAGACGACAAAGCGAGCGTTCTTTCCGCCACGTTTATGTCGTCTGTTTCTTTCTTTCACACTTTGGTTGTGCCGTCAAGGTAAGTGGGCTTGCATCTTAAAGGAGCACTGACATCAAATTTACTTATGCCAAGGTTTTTGCGTCAGCGAGTAGCCATAGAACCTGTAGCAGCGATTCGCGACTTAAAATACAACTGAGGGATGAATAACTATCACCTTTATTGATTTATATAACTGGAATGCAGCACAATTAAAAAAACGGCTGCCAATCCCGCCATTTCTAGCACTGGGATCACCAGCGGTGGCGCTACCTCGCGGTGACCTCCAGATCACGCCACAGCTCACCACTTTTCCACAGAAAAGAGTGACGTCAGGATCAGCTGCTCCGCAAACATTTCGTCTGATAGGCAGACACATTCAGTCATACCTTGTCACCTGCATTGCTGTCGTCGCTGTACAAAGTGTCGACTCGGGTTCAACACGATAGTCTGGAGCTTGTAATTCCCACGATACGCGACGTCGCGAATTATTTTGCTTCGATCAACCTTTTCCAGAATATTGATTCCGAAATGGACGCCATTCCAAGCTGCACTGCAGAGCTGCCCGAGGATGCACGCTTCAGCCATCTTCACTCGTGTGTCTCAGTTAGCTATATTGGTGTGTTTTGGCATGCATAGCATTCAGGTATACGCAGAAGGGTCAATGCAATATAGCTATTGCGAATGAGCATCAGCGGAGAAATAGAATACGTTTCCTGCTTGTCAGGTTCTTTTTTGCACTTCCAGATGGCCCCACCTATCCAGCCTCTCACGGCTGACATGGTATTACCACTTTTACGTGGACGCAAAGTCTACAGATAAACTAAAATTCAACGATACCTGCATGTTACTTGTTAGTAATGATATATGACTACATGCTCTTCCACTTTTGATAGCTTGTGGTCATGTTGATGTGTAACGTATACGTGATATGAAAAGACACCTCATTGCGCTTTTTCTGTGCTTCGAACTAGACGACTCCAACTCACCTGCAACTCCAACGATTCCCCGACATGCTGACCGACAAGCACACGTTTAATCATGCTCTTTTCTTTCGCCATTCTTTTAAAGGTGGTTTTTATCGTGATAATTTCACGAAATCTATGAGACCGGTGCGATGAAGATCACACGCGACGAGCCACGGCCGGGCTAGACCGCACCTGCGCGCGCTAGATCAGCCCTAGCCCGGCCTTGGATGAGCGAGTGCGTTTCTGCACTTCGGCGCGGGTCGGTGCTACGATAAAACACACTCGAATCGTACACGTCCTCGCTATTAGGGCATCGTCACTCAGTATGATATTTGCGGAATGTATCACACCGAACACGTAGCACTGGTGTCAATGTCATTGGGCAGTCTGTTTTCCATATTTTTCTCTTGAGTTCTTCTACGCTGTTTGACATTAAATCAAAATGGCTTCCACGGGACGGAAGCCGTTCAAATTTGGACAAGAGGACCTATGCATATCAAGCCATCGAAGGATGGGCACATCTCGATCTTGAAATTTGATGTCAGTGCTCCTTTAAAATATAATACGTGTGAAAGCGATTCCCTTATAGACGTTTTGTTATAGAGAAGCTTTATTTCAGCAGTCGTATTTGCTTTTGAGCAGAAGCCTCGCTCATCGCCAGCCAACAGAAGCCTCGCAGACGTATACACCGTCATTCCCAGCGCTCCAACACCGCCCCCAACGAGGTTCTATGCTATGTCTTCTGGAGTGGAGATGCGCCCACCTAAGTGAAGCGAGTCACCACCATATTGGAAAAGGGAAGACTCGGAAGCAGACGAGAAAGTGCGCTTCGTATATCTACCCTCGCAGAGGCCTTTGGAGACCGTGACATGCTCTTGTAAAACAGTTAAAAATTTTACTAGGCCATGGTGACTTCTTGCGTCACTTATGGGTGCCCAAATCGCATCAAAAAGACGCCTGGGATGACTTTTTACGTGAAAGTAGTCTCGCTTCGTTCGCTGACGATCACCTTTTTTTCGCGTATGCTGTCAAACTCGAAACAATTTCGAAGGTCCGCATGCATTTAATACATGCGTATAGCTGTATGGAAGGTAATTTGAAGCTTCAAATACTCGCTTACTCGACGCTGTTCATGAGCTTTAAGTTTATGGACGAAGCACTTGCGGTCTATGGCTGCACGTATCAAACATTAGAACGAGTATAGTACGTCTGGATGCCCTTTGAATTCCAAGTTTTCTGGTGTTGTCTTACAAGGCGAGACTGACGGCGTGCATGCATATTTTTTTTTCGGCCAGTGAATATCGAATTTGCTGCACGTTTAACGCGGAATTCACAAACGTAGAGGACAATTTCGTGCCATGATTATCCGTGTTACAGGTTCTCGAAAGACAGTGAGCTCCGTTCTGCCTGGGAACGTGCTGTTTCGAAGAAATAGTTGGAGGGCTACGTATGGCACGTGACCACCTCTGTTCTATTCACTTCGAGGAATGCTGCTTCGAAAAACGGGGCAGACAACCAGACTGCGGCCTGGCAGTCAACCTTCGATTTTTCCTTCTTTTTGAGCGCATCTGGAAAAACTTGTTAAATTATACCTTCTTGACGTAGCTTCAATAAAATGTAGTCACGAAAATAAGCAATTGCGTCTAAAACAAGATGAGACACCTTTGAAATCCATTCTGTCCTGCCGACGAAACCGAAACCAAAACGCCGATAGACGAAGTCGCCGAAAAAAGTGAGTGACGTTGTATCAAACATCGAGCAACCTCGTTTCTAGGCTCTGAAGGTTGCGCTTGCCATGACAGCACATGTCCCCGAAAGAAGTTGATAAATATTATGCATAACTAACGCCACTGCAATCGTTCTTATAAACGGTTCATTTAGGGTACGTCTCCTGTAGTTTCTCGGTTGCACGCGACATCGGTGCTTCGGATTTGGCTCCGCCTGTAAATTGGTTAGAATTCGATAGCTCTAGGAAAGTTACTGGTGACTCCCAGTTAACTTAATTCCCTCTGTTTTCTAACTTTGCCTTTAAATATTTCAACTTCATTATATGTATTCTCTGATAATCTGCCGACACACACACAAGCACATATATGAAAGAGTCGAGCAAATGTCGCGTTTCCTTTGATCTAGAGTATGTGCAGGCACATTTCTTAAAACACCCAATATATAGTACAACCCTTTTGTAGCGCAATACTGCGCCACCAAGCTCGATATGCGAAGCATCCCTCGACAACAGACTGATCTGAAAGCGTGCAGCTGACAACGGGTGCATAAAGTAATTTGTTTAATAAACATGAAGAGGCATTTATTCGTTGGTGCAACCTGAAAGTGGTTTCCATCTCATTTTTTTTATCGTAGAACTGCAAACCGACGCACGCACAGCGCGTATTTTATTGCGGTCTATGGCGGTTCTGCCCTATTTTGCCTCTAGCAATATGGCCGCCAACGGCTTCAATTGCTCCCATTGGCGGCGGCCGGGACTGCTACTCTAGAGGTTCTATAGAACCTCCTTGATCGCCCCTTAAGAAATTCGATTAGACGGTGGCGCCACATTTCCTTCTAGGTATTTGGGAGAAACTCTAAGGAAGATGAGGATCGGACGTCTTGTCTGGCCTCGGTCTTAACTTGGAACGATTCTGTTGTAGTTTCCGGACGCACAAATGAGACCGAAATCGTTACAGTCTCCTTTTGCGAAAAGCACGCGTTTTTCAGACACAGCGAAGTAACCACTGAGATGCTTATTCGTGTGCATCTGTACCTGTGAGTACGTTTCGTGCGTCATATGCGCCTGAGAAACTCAGGACACGTTTCCATCTGCTTTTCATTCTGCGCGTGACCATACGATTTTTTGCTATCGTGTTCATTGCTTCGCCGTTTCGGCAAAGCTGTGACTCGTGGTTTGTTTAATTTTTCGCTGTGACTACCACACGTTCGTGTGATAGTGTCTGAGCGCGCATTTGGTATTTCTTGGCGATGAAGGCATTTCTTTGTTGCTCACAAACTGTTGTTTATCTTTTGTTCGAGTTTTAATTAACCCTTATTACTCGTTCGTTTATTATTCCCCGGTGCGGACAAAATCAAAACAGTTTACACGGAGGTGCTGGCACACGAAAAGCGATGCTGAAGTTTACGTGCCAGCGTGCTTCTTTTTCTCTCTCTTTTTTAAGAATCGTGGCATTTGTTTAGATTGCGGCTGTGGTATATAAACTTGTTGTGTCGACGATGCACCAAGCGCACCTGGTTCCAAGCCTAAGATCGGCATGGCATGCATAGGAGTCGTTTTTGTTTGTTTTTAACGTTTTGTTCACTTGTTGTACGGCGTTTGAGCAATCTTCGCTCTCGTTCGCAAAGCTAAGCAGCGCAATTGACATTTATAGGAAGAATAGACAACCGCAAAAACATATTTTATTTTTGTTTTTCTTCTATAAGAGATTTACCTACGTATCTGAGGGACATGTCGGACACGGTCCTTGACTAAAGAACAAATTGTCTTGTTGAGGTAGTTAATTCAAACACGAAGTGACAGAACTCCTTGGTTTTTTTTAACCATCCAGTTTCGGTTTCGCACATCGCGCACAATCCAACCCGCCGTTTCAGAAAAGTTGTGCGCTCACGACAAGGACTCCGCCACGTCATTCTCATGTAAAATTCCGTGGATGTACGGTTGTTCACAAGACAAGTGCACAGCACAACTAAATGTGTTCTACTGGATACGGCGCTGCCAAGTGAGGGGTTTCTCATCCCTGGTAATAGCCACATAAAATACACAGATCACCGTGTTGAGTCGAGCTATGAGGCTCATGGTTCTGACTAAAGCCGTAATACTAAAATGTGATGAATAAACGAAGCGAGAAGAACAAGTAGCTGCTCGAAAGGCGCTGAAATTGTTATTTGCAGTTTAATGGTCAGGACCATACTTGATCGCTTATTGGGCCATCGATCTCCCCATGTCTGATCAACATTAGGCCGTGTGGAACACTGGTTATTTTGTGTATATTACGGCTGTTGTCGATATGGAAGTTGCCACGTAACATCAAACCCTGTATTATGGAAAAAGCGCAAAACTCTATAGGTTTGCTGGTGGGCGCCATATACTTATTCAAACGGCAGTTTCGTTTTCAGAGGCGAAGCTACTAAATAGTGCTTACCAGCTTCAAAGCAAGCAACTCACATTTGAACTTTTTGTGTTCATAGATGGCAGGCTCTAGGCAATTCTCACCAAGACACCGAAATTTCCCTCCGCGTAATAACGTAGCCCTGTGGAAACTCCCGGTACTACTTGGCAACGTGTTGACCACTTTGTCTGAAAACATTCTTGGGTTTTCTGCCTGAACCATATAGCAGGGTCAAAACTATTTACGGCCAAGCGATCCTCCAACATCTGGCTTCTGTCTCACCACACCTGTAGCTCAAGTGATAAACAGGCAAAAAAAAAAAAAGCAGATCCAGGTTACAGTGGGAATCTTGATATGCGATGCACAAATGAGGAAGCTTGATATGTCACTCTAAAATCAACACAATGTTTCGATGTGGAGGTAAATGATGCCGTACATGGTTTGCGTGTGATGATTATCATGTTTTGATGTGTCGTTTATCTTCGTCATCAATTCTCGTCACGTGATCTTTAATTTAGTATGAGTGGAGCTAGCAAAACGGCCGCGAGCACGCTATGACCATGGTATGTTGTCATGTTATTACATGACACGCGTGTAAGGATAATCATGTTTGCACCAGTCGTATATTTTGTCATCCACTGACGTCACGTAACACCAAATTTGGTTTATGTGGAGCTAGCAAAACGGCCGTGAGTGCATCCTGAAGGGCCCAATATACTCCAATATAGCGTTGACGCGCGCGCACACTCGGCTGAGCGACGCTACTTTAGCAGAACGCGAGAACTTTATAATCTGACGCCAGGCGCGACCAGCGTCCGTCGGCAACAGGCGCGAAATGCGACATGCTGTATTCCGCGTCGATGCGTCACCCAGACAACACCGCGTCTCCCTCCCTCTTTTTGGGACGAAGGGACGCCGGACGCGCTGAAACGTGCATGCGACAAAGCAATGCAGCGCGGCCCGCGCCTGCGAGGATATGGCAAGACCGGCGCCTGGCGTGGCAATGCCGGCATGACGCGACGAAATAAACGCCGGCGAGCACGCGCACCGCGTCACGTCGAAATGTGTTGGCGCCTGGACTCTGTTATGCAGTCATGTACTCACATTACGCATCTTATGATTATGATGTTTGCACCAGTCACATACCTTCGTCATCCACTGATGTCACATAATACAAAATTTTGCATATGTGAAGCTAGCGAAACGGCCGCGAGCGCATCTTGAGCGTAGCATGTAGTCATGTTGTTACATGGCACGCATCTCACGTTTATCCTGTTTGCACCAGTACTATACCTATGTCATCCATTCACATCCCGTAATACCAAATTTGGTATAACTAAAGCTAGAGATGGCCGCCAGTGCATCATTAGCGTGCCATGTATTCATGTTGTTACATGACACGCATGCCATGATTTCTATCTTAGAGTTGGTCCCTTATGTTCGCCATGCAATCATTCCTTACCATTCCAGTTTCGCAACATGCCATGTGAACGGAACAAACGCAAGAGCTGCAGTATTATGGATTGTTTTCATTAAATACATGCGATAATTTTCCTGTTATGACTTGTCAAGTATGTTCTTTATAAAGTCATGGTATGCCATAGCAAGTTTCGTATCAGTACCATCCTCGAAACGGCCAGGAGAGCTAAAAGTCGTCGTCGGCTAGATAGATAGATAGATAGATAGGTAGATAGATAGATAGATAGATAGATAGATAGATAGATAGATAGATAGATAGATAGATAGATAGATACGCTCTAAGTCGCTGAAGTTCGATAAGAAACGCGTCGCATTTAAAAGGTGCTATTTGCTTCCTCCGGCGATGGTAAGAGCAGCGCCTTCAGCTGTGGTGTGGAGGATGCATGGTGGACGATCTTACTGATTGGGACCACGCTCATTCACGCCCCGTTTGTTAGTGGCAGGTGTCCCACCACGCGCCGGAATGATGTGCACATAGCACCTAAAGACAGTACGCGACAGGTGTGCCCACAAACTGGTCGCGCTGACCTCCAGTTGCTGAGGACGCCAGCATTATGTTAATTATTCCTTGAAAAACGCCCGTACGAGGAATCACGGAAGCTATGGAGGCCTTTGCACAGGAAAAAAAAAAAAAAAAAACGTTGCCATGTAGGGCCACGCGCGCGATCCAAAAGGCCGACGTCACTGCCTCGAAGAAGCGTTTTCGGGGGGTCATTCCTTTTTGGAGTGCGCACGTGGAACACACTTCGGTTTGTGCATTCACCCCACCGGGGGACAGGTATTTTATGTTGAACAGCCTGAGGATTATTGCAAACAAGACGCAAATATTACATCGGTAAAATATTGTTTACCGTCGAACAGATAGTTGAAGACCGGCGCGGCTTTCTGAAGTACGCTGAGCTAGCAGTGCGTGGTCAGAGTTCAGCGCTCAGCGAAAATGAGTATCTGTACGAGGCACTGAACATAAACAGAGTTCATTCCTATTTACAACTTGGCTGTTCAATCCACTTACTGGGTGATACATGCCCGAAAATATACCACAGTGTATTCGACTTCTCTTTTTTTTTTCACCAGAAGTAAGCCATATACTTTGTGCCGGGAAGTCAATTTACACCTTTCGAATTGTTGACGCAATCGCTTATGGCGATGGTAATTGATGCAATTGGTTATATCAATGGATACCAAACTTTTTCTTGTTTCTATATATATTATATGCGTACTTAAAACTTTAATGAAAACGATCAGGTGAAGCCAAGGAATTTAGCATATGCTTGAATTGTACAGCTTCCCTGTATTGTAGTCATCTTGATCCAAATATGAAAGCAGTAAACTGGATGATGCAATAAATTAATAAACCTATTTTAACATTTGTCTGGCTGTTTTAGAATATGATATTTTTTCACGTATATATAACAATTACTGCAACGCAGCTAAAACAGTTCGAGTTACGCCCTCTGTATCATCCATAGATTATTATCCGTTGGTGTCAAGGATTGTTGTGTGAACAAATGAAATCTGATATACTTTAGTTGACTACGCACGGACCATTCCGTATTTAGGCTGCTGCTGCCGTTATTCTGTATCATCGAGTTTGCACTATCGGAATACGTTTACAGAGATGATGAGTTCGTGTTGTACGGTGATAAATTTTGTATACATAGGCAGTGCCGATGGAAAGGTATAATAGCCAGCAGAGGCGAAAAGGATTTATTGCAAATACATTTTATGTGAAACAGCCCAATCCTGTCTCTTAGGATAGATGTAACCAGTCTAATTTCCTGTCCAGTATTTTTTCGTATTTGTTTCTCATTCTCAGTTCTACCCCAAGCATTTTGTTGCGCTAAAGTGCTTCGCCGACAACAGGAATATGTCATCTGCTAGCGTGCCTAACAAACTGCTAATGTAATATATAAAAACTAGACTGATGGACAACCAAAAACTTTTGTCACTCGCGTGAACCCCAAACTACAACCACTGAGCTGTACAGCGCTTGACAAAGCCACCTACTCAACTGTTTCCTGTACGACTTGTATTATGTTACTTTCTCAGCGTTACTAAAAAGCCGACAAACGCCCGCTTGCGGTTCGTCACGCGGATTTTCGGTTTTCTCAAACATTCCTTACAACACGAAAAAAAAAAAGACAGCGTGGCAGATATACACAACTCTGTTTATTAGCATTATCTCGTCTTCGACATAGAAGTACGAACTATAGTCAGTTTTTCTCATTTTGATTTAGTAGTCCTTCAACTTATTAAATACTTAGTTATTAGTCGGCCTAAGATTCCGTGGGCGTAGCAGGCTACGCTTGCAGAAAAATGTCGTGTCAAACTGAGTACTACTCCAGAGAAGTTGCATTGCTTTTCATGCAGTCAGTGACAAAGCCGCAGAAGTATTTCACTCATTTCGTGAGAGTGAATTTCTGTAATTATAACAGCAACAATATTATAGAGAAGCAGCGAACGAGGCAGTGCGAATAGCGGGGCTGGGCAGGTGGAGCAAAAAACTCATGTGCATCACAGGGACTGCCACCGCATATCGGCCCATGGTATGTACTTACTCCAAATAATTATTTGAGAAGTAGTGAACCGAATGTAGGAAAGCTTACGAACATATTGTGAGGGTAACAAGGATACAGATCGTGGCTCGAGAACTCATCCAAAGCATAGATTGGGTGGCCCTTAAGAGGGCCTTTGGAGTGTAGCTGTGGTGAGGCAACTTCAGAAACGCGCACTTCCGAGGACGGCGCAAACCTTGACGAACGCGTCAAAGCAAACCCAGCCGTTGCACGAGTACAACAGGCACAGGCAAGTCAACAAGTCGTCATTGACATGGAAGCCACATTCTCTCAGGGCTACCTGCAGGTTGCGGCGAGAAAGGTAGCCCGGTCCGTGGACGTCGAAGCACCGAAAAATCGCCGCCCAATAATGCGCAGCTTCGGACCCCATATACATCAGCTCGGAAGGGTGGCTGCCTCCCCTCATGATGCAGCACTGTAGCAAGAGCGCCGCACTCCGAGGCATCATTGGTGGGGTGCTGCGCAGTTGCTCTAGACATCTGAGAAACTCGTCTACGAGGCGATGCTGCATAGCGAATTGCTTGAAAGAAAATTCGACTCGAGTGGAAATCCTGATGGTCGCTGTCTTTTTATGCACCCTTGGTTGTACGTGACTCTCAACCAATCACCCTGTTGCCCTAAACTCGACTCCCTCCCCCCCCCCCCATCTCATAGCATTGATATGTTCATCTTCAGGTTCCTTTGCACCTGTATCTCATGCCTTTCTTTCTTTCCTGGAAAACCAGTTTCTAGCAAACGAGGATTAGTGGAACTCCTCTCAAGGTCACTTGCTCACTACACGCCCAGTAGAAAAAAATATTTTTCTGAGAAAATACTTCACCTGCACGAAATAGATGGATGGATAATGATGTACCTCTCACCTTGAAGGAGAGTATTCCAAGCGCGGTTTTGAAATTGCAAGGATTTACCAAATTAGCTATGGTTCCTAAAAAAATCAATAGGCCCGTATTGTTGTGGGAGCTAGGTTTAATGCTGGCAGGCAAATATCGTGTATAACTGATTTTCAAGAATGCAGTAATAAATGCGAAGCATTACTTTGCATACTGCAAGCACTTTTGGTATCTGTCTATCTATCTATCTATCTATCTATCTATCTATCTATCTATCTATCTATCTATCTATCTATCTATCTATCTATCTATCTATCTATCTATCTATCTATCTATCTATCTATCTATCTATCTATCTATCTATCTATCTATCTATCTATCTATCTATCTATCTATCTATCTATCTATCTATCTATTATCTATCTATCTATCTATCTATCTATCTATCTATCTATCTATCTATCTATCTATCTATCTATCTATCTATCTATCTATCTATCTATCTATCTATCTATCTATCTATCTATCTATCTATCTATCTATCTATCTATCTATCTATCTATCTATCTATCTATCTATCTATCTATCTCCAGAACGTGGTAGACACAATGACCATATACATCATTAGAGAATGTCAGTAAAGACGAGTACAGAATCGCTTCTTCTCCGCGCTGTGTTGTGCTGCCCCGCTTTCTTCGTAATTAGCGCCATGGATGAACACAAAAGAACACGAGGGGGGCCAGCACTAATGATGCCGTAGTTTTTTGCTGCGAGCGCACTAGTAAAAGTTCAGGCAACGCCACAACCGGCTGCTGACTAAATACGGTGGTCCCAGTGACATCAATGCCCCCTATACTCAATTTTCTACATCAAGTGCCAGGCTGTCGTGGCTGGCAGGAATTCTTGGGGTAGATGCCTTCAACCATGGTGTACTTCAAACCAAGAGATAGTCCAAGAAAACCCGTAATGCGAGGCATTTTCGTCGTATGGTTGCGTAACCAATATTGGTGGTTTGCAGGGGCGTAGCTGGAAATTTTTTCAAGGAGGGGCGGGGGGGGGGGGGGGCTTCACACTAACCCGACTTAGGTGGGAGGGCACAGGCATCAGATTTCCACTGGGATGTGACTATCGGCCGCAGTTTGAGCAGATTTTTGATTGTATGTCAAATGCATGAGACCTCCCCCCTCCCCTCGTTAGGCGCACGCTCGTGAAGAGAGAGGAGTAAGTAAAAGTAAAGTAATCGCAGTAAACTACAGTAAGCGAAATGTACAGTGACCGTTTGGAACAAGGACCTCGCCTCGCACTATTGAATGAACTATAGTCTTCAAAAACACATCATTAGGATGACCTGGATATCGGAGAAGACATCGTTAATCGTTAATCTGCGTTAGACGAAAATGGCGTAGTCTTCGTCAACGCGAAGTGCGTTTCACAAGTCACGGACGACTCGGCTTACAAAGAGGGATGAGAGGTATACGCAGCACGTTTTTGTACATCTATAATTAAATTTTGCTTTCGGTTACCTTGCTGAGTGAATAATTTCTTATGGTCGACAGTTGTGGCTGCTTGTCTAGGGGAATGATTTTTACGATAAGCTCTATATGTCAAGCAGGCCTGATGCTGTGATATCTTTTAGTAAACATTTTGTTTTTGCTTTACTACGCACATTCAAGCATGCTTGAACGTGGGAAACATGATATTGCACGCGTTATTTTTTGGGCAGATTTTCTCACAGCCTTGGTTGGCATCATAGTTGCCCTGTGACATTGAATAGCAAAGAATCACGCCAATCGTAAAGGTTTTATCGTGCAATCTGGAAAGACAAAGTAATCATTGTTGAGAAATGTTCACTTTCTCCCAATCGAAAATGCCCCGGGATGACGCTATACCTATTTACATAGAAATAACTGGCTCACTGCGTATATGCGCAAAAGAAGCTTAAATACGAGCCAAAACGCGTAATGTTGTCGTTTTTTTTTTCTAGAATTCCTCGCTCTGTTCAACGAAACGATAGCATTATGGCAAGGTGTCTTCCATTGTTTGCAAGCTTGTAGTGTTCATTTTCCTTTACGTCAACAGACTCAGAGCTGTAGAGAATAGTTCACACCGCTGCATAGATATGCCATGTACGCGCTACTCTAACTAGTACGTGCTTACATGTTTGCAGCAGCTACGCCTGTGCGAACTGGAGCAGCCTTGTACCACACAAAATATCGAGTGATCGGTTCACTAGTGATGGAGGAATGAACTCCTGTCTAGAGCAGAGTGAATCATAATCAACTTCCCAGAACGCGCGAGCTCCGACGAGAAGTACCAGCGCGTGCAACAAGAGGTCACTTACGCAGTATCTGTGCACTATCCGTGACTGTCGGTTGTCTGTTTCGGGCATTCTGATGTGCGGCGCTAGAACTTCACTACTGACATCAACTACATCGCGTTCATTCACGTCTGTGTATGTCATCGCAACGCAACCGAATCCACCAGCCCTCCGTGGGCGGGCAATTTTCAACGCGAGACATTTCGCGCGCAAAGTAAGATACTGCACTGTGATGAGAAATATAGGCAGCTGGGAAAAACTGGAGGATGGTGCTCCCGCTCTGCTCTGATGACCTCACTCAAACCAGAATGTACCGGAGCATACACATTTGTTTTAACGCGATAGCGTTGGGGAGCTCGTGTTGCAGAAATCCCGCCATCAGTATTGGCCTTCTTGGTTGTGAGCGAAAAATCGTTTGTGGGTCTGTGCCCGAAAAATCAAGTTAGCGATATCGCCCCGGGGAGCCGTTACTTGTCCACGCGTGCGCCTGCGATCACACCGTCAAAGCCGCGCATGCGGTAAAAAAAAAGTGCTCAAGGTCACGTGGCGCGGTAGTTTATTCGCCCCTGTCACCTTTTCCTAATCTGTGTCCAGCGCTTTCGCCAGGACGAGACAATACATAATACAATTGCAGCAAACGACCAACCTTTATAACTCCACTTGCACTGGACAGATTCTTAAATTGTTTGCGGCGTTGAATACGTAAGCAATAAGCTCTCTAGTGATTTCGTTCCATGGCTACTTGAAAAAGTGTTCCGGGGGTCATCTAACGCATTTCTTTCAACATGTGTCATGTGGTGGTTTTGAGACGTTAAACCCCACATATCAATCAATCGTTCAACATATGTCACGACGAAAACAAGCCCATTCGGTGATGTGTAGGCGCCTTTGAGGTGCAAATAGACTCTTTCTTCCCGATAGCAATATTCTGTTGACCCCTTTGCGTATGCCTGAATGCTGTGCACTCCAAAACACACCAATATAGATAATTGAGACACACGAGTGAACATGGTTGAAGCATGCGTACTCGGGCACCTCTTCAGTGCTGCTTAGAACGGCGTCCATTTTCCAATCGCCGTTCTGTAAAAGGTCGAGCAAAGCAAAAATTATTCGCGACGTTGCGAATCGAGGCGATTCCACGCTCCCGACTGTCGTATTGCACACGAGTCGAGCTTCGCCGCGCTGCTCTAGCGGCTAAGGTACTCGGCTGCAGACCCGCAGGTCGTGGGATATATTACCGGTGGCGGCGGCTACATTTCCCATGGATGGCGGAAGTGCTGTAGGCCCGTGTGCTCAGATATGGGTGCACTTCAAAAAAACCTCAGGTGGTCGAAATTTCCGGAGCCCTCAACTGCGGCGTCTCTCAAAATCATATGGTGGTTTTAGGACGTTAAACCCCACATATCAATCAATCATAACCCGATTTGACACTTTGTGCAGTGACGGCTGCAATGCAGGTGGCAAAGCATTACGGACGCCGTCTAGGAGACGGAATGTTTGCGGAGCAGCTGAGCCTGACGTCACGTTTTTTTTTTTGTGGAGTAGTGGTCAACTCTGATGCGATCTAGAGGTGACCGCGAGGTAGTACCACTGCTGGTGCTCGCAGCGCTAGAAATGGCGGGGTTCCCAGCTGTGTTATTCGTGCTAAATACCAGTGATATAAATCAATAAAAGTGAGTGATTCATTCCTCAGTTGCGTTTTAGGTCGCAAATCACTGCTACGGGGCCTATAGCTACTCGCAGACGCAAAAAACCTTGGCATGAGTGAATTTTATGTCAGTGCTCCTTCAACATGAGTTCGGTAAAGCAAAACAAAGAGGCGAGCAAGTTGTTACTGACTCATTGTGGCGTAAATGTAGCGCAGAAAACCACCACAAGCGCTTGTGGTGGTCGCTTTCTCGTCCTCGTCTACTTTTTTTGCGCTGGATTTACGCCATCATAACCTAAGTAAATTGAATGAAGTCACTGTAATATTTGAAGTGCTGATTAGATATACAACGATGGAAAATATCTTAGTTACGGGTTCACTCTATAAAAAGTTATTGTTTGTCATTGCTAAACATACGTGGTTAAAAATCTTTTCGTCTTGGCAGTACACATTAACGATAATGTTTGTGCATACTTCTATCAATAAACGCCAGGTAGAGGTCTTCCAGTGCGTAAAAATTTTTGTGATATCTTATGTGAGCTGAACTAATAAAGCACGAATAACTGAAAACTGCGTTAATTTTTATAAATGTCGTCAAATAAGCTAGGGCAATGTGTTTTTTTACAGAGTTTCAGAACGCTTGCACGCACTCATTTAGGTGAGAAAGTTATTTTGATTGTATAAGTGGTATCCAAGATATTATTCTAGAAGTATACCGGACTCTTTAAGGGATGTGGTGCAATCAGGACAAGAAAGAGAGGGGCCAAAGGAAGTGTTGAGTGAAGGAAAGAGAGAAAGGAGACGGCACCTTTTCGAAAAAACTAGCTGTGTATTTGTGTGTTGATGATGAAAAAGAGTACAATCCTGATGCTGATTTCTTTTTTTTTGCTTTTATCAGTCCTGCTGCCATGGAAGTGACTAGTTCTTCTCTGGTGGAAGACGGGAGTACGAACAGTGGGGACAAATACTTTTCACCTCGACAATGGAACAATGCCAGTTTGTGAACAGTAGTAGAAAAAGAAAAATTCTGCAAGGCTGGTACGTCATGACGCCGAGCAGTGGCGCAGACGTCTTCAGCATGAACTGCCGGACCACTCTTCGTGCTGATAATGGCTGTGCCACTGCTGACCTAGCCTTTTTTTTCTTTTATTCACTTTTTCAACCCCCCGCCTTCCCGCAAGCACTACCCAGTACTCCATACCAGTCTGCAGGAACTACGCGCCTTGTTCGTCTTCTAACCACTGCCACCATCACCACCTTCTGTGAGCTCCGGACGCTTGCACGGAGGTGTAAGTTGAGTAAACTGGTCGGCCATCCCTTACTTCTGTGAAAATGCAGTTAGCTTAGGTGGCGTATTGTCTGTTTCCTTTATTGGTTATTAATTTTCTTAAGTTGTAGTGAACTTTTTTCTTATTTTGTGCTTGAGGCTGTTCCTCTTGAAGTAGTACAGGCTCATACAATAATCACTTTGAAATATGTTCACTGCGACAAGTATCAAAACTAATCCGGCAGTGCAAAAAAAAAACATGCTAAATTATCTCAAAAACTATTTTCCGAAGGAGATGAAGCTACGATTTTCCTAAAGAGAGGCCGCAATGATGGCAACTGTAAGGGCCCATTTTCTAGAAGGATGGCGATCAGCACACAGCAAAACACGATCTTACTAATCTACAAAATCATTCGATAAAGGTAGGAAATGACCGGGAGGCGTATTCCGGATGCCATCTTCGACAGCAGCGAAATTCCATTAGTCAAGTGAAAAATTGCTTTTGAATGTTTGAGCGAAGCCACACTCATGATGCCATCGCAGCCGTTTCGCTAGCTTCACATACACCAAATTTGGTATTACGGGACGTGAATGGACGACAAAGGGATGTGACTAATGCAAGCATGATAATCATGTGATACGTCTCATGTAATTTTGGTATTACGGGACGTGAATGGACGACAAAGGGATGTGACTGGTGCAAGCATGATAATCATGTGATGCGTGTCATGTAACTTTGGTATTACGGGACGTGAATGGATGACAAAGGGATGTGACTGGTGCAAGAATGATAATCATATGATGCGTGTCATGTAATTTTGGTATTACGGGACGTGAATGAACGACAAAGGGATGCGACTGGTGCAAGCATAATAATAATGTAATGCGTGTCATGTAACAACATGACTACAAGGTACGCTCATCATGTGCTTGCGGCCATCCCGCTAGCCTCACATGTATCAAATTCAGTATTACGTGACACAAACGGACAACATATGTAAATGACATCTCCAAACATGATGATCATGCACGTCATGTTACAACATGACTGCCATGCCACACTCATGACGCGCTCGGGTCCTTGTCGCTACAATCATATACGCCAAATTTGGTATTACGTGACGTGAATGGATGACGAAGGTATATGACTGGCGCAAACATAATGATTATAAGATGCATGTCATGTAAGAGCATGACTACATGCCACACTAAATGCGCCAATACACTTAGACGTGACCCGGTGCGCGTGTGCTCCAGCGTTTGTTTCGTCCCGTCATGCCGGCGATGCCACGCTAGGCGCCGATCTGCCTGGCATATACTCGCAGGCAGGCGCAGCACTGCGTTGATTTGACGCATGCGCGTTTGAGCACGCCCGGCATCCCTTCGTCACGAAGCTAGGCAGACGCGGTGCATTCTGTGCAACGTTGGCGGTGCGAAATGCAGCATTCGCACCAGTAGCCGCTGGGCTGCGCCGACAGACGCTAGTCGCGTCTGGCGTCAGACTATAGTGTTCGCGTTTTGCTAGTGTAGCGTCGCTGCGCCCAGCGTGGTCTTGTCAATGTTTCGTAGCAGTATTATGAGCCCTTCATGATGCTCTCTCCACCATTTCGCTAGCTTCACATATTCCAAGTTTGGTATTACGGGACGTCAATGGACGACGAAGGTATTTGACTGGCGCAAACAAGATAATCATGAGATGCGTGTCATGTAACAACACGACCACATGGAACGCTAATGATGCGCTCAAGCTTGTTTCTCTACTTTCACATATACCAAATCGGTATTGCATGACGTCAATAGACGGCAAAGTTAAATGACACGCCCGAACATGATAATCATGATATGCGTGTCATGCAAAACATGACTATATGCTACGCTCATAGCACGCTCGCGGCCGTTTCGCTAGCTCCACATATACTAAGTTTGACATCAGGTGGCATGAATACATGATGAAGTTAAATGACAAGTCCATACATAATGATTATGACATGGAAGTTATGTAAGGCATAATTTACCTCCACCTCGTAACGTTGTTCTGGTTTTAAAATGACATATAACTCTTCCTCATTCGTGCTTCGCATATCATACTTTCCCACTGTACATGGGATCTGCAAATTTTTTAGGAGAAAAGGACGCGGGTGACCATCTAGGCCAAATATTCTTCGAAAAATTCTGCATAGTGTGCATATTGTCACGGGGTCGTGACGTGGCCGAAGACAGGAGACTTCGTGTTGGGATTTAACTGTTTATTTGGGCGAACCTGTGCCCGGTAAAAGGAAAGTCTAATTACCGCAGCAGTTTCGCACAGATAGCAGTCTCGGACTGATAGCGGCGAACAGAGCGTCGGCCTTCGATCAACAACTACTGACAAGTGGCGAAGCGCGTCGGCATTTATACTCTTGCCATCGAATGTTCTAGCGCTATCGCTGGCGGTGGCGAAGGTTCCAGAACAATCTGTACCGTTCGCACAGTGGGCGTGATCTTATCGAAATGATCTACTACAGTCCGGAACCTTCTGGAAAACTGCAGGCGCGGTTTGCGCTGAGAATCGTGTGGTGTTTTGGGACGATAACGAAAACTTGAGAAATGGAACGTGGCATTGCCCCCCTCTGAAAAAAGGCATCGTCCCGATGCTTTAACTAAAGATGAAGGTACAATAATAATGCAAGAAAGTACAATGAATAAATTACGATGAAACAGTAATACAAAAAAACACTGTTTCAGTTTGTTAACGTGCATGAAATGGCTTGAGGCGCACGACATGCACGACTTGAGGTCGCGATCGGTGTCGTTGAGAGTTCGTGATGCCGTCGGGGACAACCTCGTAATCAAGTGGGCCGAGACGTCGAACCACCCTGTACGGTCCGAAGTAGCGTCGCAAAAGCTTTTCACTTAGTCCACGTCGGCGTATCGGCGTCCACACCCAAACACGTTCACCGGGCTGGTATTCCACGAAGCGTCGTCGAAGGTTGTAACGGTGGCTGTCTATCGTCTGTTGATTCTTGATACGGAGACGCGCAAGTTGTCGGGCTTCTTCGGCACGTTGAAGGTACTCGCTCACATCGAGGCTTTCTTCGTCGGTGACGTTGGGTAACATGGCATCGAGCGTCGTTGCCGGGCTCCTTCCGTAGACCAATTTGTATGGAGATATCTGCGTCGTCTCCTGCACCGCCGTGTTGTATGCGAAGGTCACATACAGAAGAATGGCGTCCCATGTCTTGTGTTCGACGTCGACGTACATTGACAGCATGTCGGCGATCGTCTTGTTAAGCCGCTCGGTGAGGCCGTTGGTCTGTGGGTGGTACGCTGTCGTCCGGCGGTGGTTTGTTTGGCTGTATGCCAAGATCGCTTGAGTTAAGCCGGCAGTGAATGCCGTTCCTCTGTCGGTGATAAGGACCTCCGGAGCGCCGTGACGTAGGACGATATTTTCGACGAAGAACTTAGCTATCTCGGATGCACTGCCTTTTGGCAGGGCTTTTGTCTCGGCGTAGCGGATGAGGTAGTCGGTAGCTACCACGATCCACTTGTTTCCGAAAGCCGACGTCAGGAACGGCCCTAGTAGGTCCATACCAATCTGCTGGAAAGGTCGACAAGGTGGATCAATTGGCTGCAGAAGTCCCGCTGGCCTTGTCGGCGGTGTCTTGCGTCGTTGACAGCCCCGGCATGTCCTCACATAACGAGTGACGTCGGTGGTAAGACGTGGCCAGTAGTACCTTTCTTGTATCCTCGCGAGAGTGCGAGAAACACCGAGGTGCCCTGCCGTCGGATCGTCGTGTAGGGCCTGCAGGAGTTCTGGTCGCAGAGCTGAAGGCACAACAAGGAGGTACTTAGCTCGAAGCGGTGAAAAGTTTTTCTTTTGTAGAAGACCGTTTCGTAGGAAGAACGACGCAAGTGCGCGCTTGAATACCTTCGGGACTTCGGCGGTCCTGCCTTCGAGGTATTCTATTAGGGCCTTAAGTTCCGGGTCCGCCCGCTGTCGTTCAGCGAAGTCGTCTGTAGTTATCGTTCCCAAGAAGTAGTCGTCATCCGGGTCGCCAGGTAGCGGTTGGTCGACAGGCGCACGAGAGAGACAGTCGGCGTCGGAGTGTTTTTTGCCAGACTTGTAAATGACAGTAATGTCATATTCTTGAAGTCTCAGGCTCCATCGTGCGAGGCGACCTGAAGGGTCCTTCAAGGTGGCTAGCCAACACAAGGCGTGGTGGTCGCTCACAACTTTAAAGGGCCTGCCGTAGAGGTAGGGGCGAAATTTCGACGTAGCCCAGATGATGGCGAGGCACTCCTTTTCTGTTGTGGAATAATTCGCTTCTGCTTTGGAAAGCGATCGGCTGGCGTAACCATTAACCCTTTCAAGTCCGTCAGCCCTCTGCACAAGAACGGCGCCAAGACCTACGCTGCTTGCGTCAGTATGTATTTCTGTCTCGGCGAATTCGTCGAAATGGGCAAGTAACGGAGGCGTCTGGAGGCGATGTTTAAGCTCCTGAAAAGCGTGTTCCTGTGGCGTTTCCCACTTGAATTCCACGTCGGCCTTGGTAAGGTTAGTGAGAGGATCGGCGATGCGGGCGAAGTTTTTCACGAACCGCCTATAATAGGCGCACAGGCCCAGAAATCGGCGCACGGCCTTCTTGTCAGTGGGCGGCGGGAAGTTGGCGATGGCGGCTGTTTTCCGCGGATCGGGACGAACGCCAGACTTGCTGATAACGTGCCCCAGAAACAAGAGCTCCTCATACGCAAATCTGCACTTTTCTGGCTTCAGTGTGAGTCCGGACGTCTTGATTGCTTGAAGTACAGCTTCAAGACGCCGAAGATGCTCGTCGAAACTTGAGGAAAACACGACGACGTCGTCCAAGTACACAAGGCAAGTCTGCCACTTCAATCCTGCCAGTACTGTATCCATAACGCGTTGAAAAGTTGCAGGCGCTGAGCAACAGATGGCAGTCTCGGACTGATAGCCGCAACAACTACTGACAAGTGGCGAAGCGCGTCGGCATTTATACTCTTGCCATCGAGTGTTCTAGCGTTATCGCTGGCGGTGGCGTAGGTTCCAGAACAATCTGTACCGTTCGCACAGTGGGCGTGATCTTATCGAAATGATCTACTACAGTCCGGAACCTTCTGGAAAACTGCAGGCGCGGTTTGCGCTGAGAATCGTCTGGTGTTTTGGGACGATAACGAAAACTTGAGAAATGGAACGTGGCAATATAAAAAACCCGCCTCCCGCAGGCGTTTTTTTGTTCACTTCATCGCGACGCATGCCTGTAAAGCGGTGAAGTGTCAACAGCACGAGCACTGTCTTACTACAAAATGCGCGCAAGAAAGGGGTTTTCGAGTAGTGAACTTCAGAAGTGAATTCAACGCGAATCCAATGGCGGTCTAATCAAATCGAGCTCTTAAACCAATCTAATACTTTCTGATAGTTTTCACATTTAAAGCAACATTTCTAAAAATAATCATAGAAATCTACAAGAGTTTCCTTGAATCAAGTATTCACGAACTCTCAGAAAAAAAACGCTGCAAATATGTAAACAGTGAGAAGCTTGTATACAACTGCGACCAGAGCCTTCGAAATAATTTTCTACTGTATGTCGCAATACCACAGCACCTACATTATTCAAGTTGAAACTTTGTTGCCAGCTTTATGTAAAATTGTGGCATAAGACCTAAACAATTTAGCACGGGTGTCACAGGTCCCGTTAATTCTGGAGGCGATCACCGGGGTAATTCCAAAGGCCGAAGTATCGGCCCCCGAACCGCACCACGAATGCGTGGACAATTTAGAAGTGGTCCTTTTTGGCGCGCCAGCGGACTCCGGCTGTGGCCCAAAGAAGAAGTCAGAGCCGAGAGTTGATAAACAAAACAAATTTATATTCTCAATAATGGCAGATCAAAAACAGTACACAAGTATGCACACTCCACAATAGTTGCATACAATATGTCACCAATCAAACAACGTGCTACACAGTACAATCAGCCACACTCGAAACAATGGACACAGACGACAATATGCACTACAATGCAGTCGCATGCATTGAACAACAAAGACACTTAAACACTAAAGAGATAGAAAACCTACTCAGTCCAAAGTTCTTGGAACAAAAGTCTGGATGATACTCTTCCGAGAATCACTCACTCCTAGTTCAGCGTTGTTGTCGTTCCGCTGCCCCCGAAGTTTCTCTTCCAGGAAACCTCGCGTCTTCAAATGGCCACTCTCCAAGCTTCAGACTTCTTCGCCGGAAACACGTCGGCTTCACACACGCAGCTGTTGCCACGCGTCTTCGCTCGATAGCGGTAGGCACACACTCTTGCCTGTAGCTCGAGCCTTCACCCCTCAGGTGGAAATCCTCTGCTTCTCCTGTTTTGTTACTACGGACAAAACCTTCGCCGACTACACGGCGGAAAACCCTACGCGCTCCGGCTTTAACTTCCGTCTTCTCCTGATCTCTCATCTCGGCTGCTCGATTAAATACCTTCCGCGCGAGATTCCAGAAAGTTCTCATCATTTCGTCGGCGCGATACGCAGCGAAGGCTGGGGAGAGGGCGAGACGGTTCGAAGGCCGTCCGCGACGGATGACGCAACCCGGCATCACCACGCCCCTTTCCATCTAGAACATTCGAGGACTTGCTCGGGCGCCGATGAGAGGAGGTTCGTCGGCGAACCTACGCTTCCGAGGGGAGAGGGTTGCCACCCGGGGAGGCTTTGGATGCTTGTTTCCACTTTTTTTATTGTTGTCCTCGCGCCGTCTCTGTCGCGCTTTATCGCGAGAATTTGGCAGCGCGCCCTTTTTGAGCGCTCGTTTTGTGACACTGCCCCCCACTTTAAGAATATTATCTCATAATATTCAAAACAACACAAACGAGCGCGAACAGTCCCCACACTCTCAAAGACTGTAACATAGTCCGTCACTCATGACACGTCACATTCACAACAGATCACTCAATACAATTGTACATTGTAATTCATCTCACAACACATGAAATATAACCACAGGTACATGAGTACAACACTCCATCACATATTCCAAACAATACAAATGTACAAAGTTCTTTCATTACAACAATTGTACAATACATCACATCACATCACCGTAACAAACATTTTGACTCGCTCGACATACAGTTGTCACACAGGATAACACCCACATTAACACAACATATTGCACTCAGTACTGCCAAACACATTTTGATTCGTCCTCAACACTTATGCTGTGCATTTCGAACGGCGCTTGCGCCCTTTCTTGCGGTGCTCGCTCGATCATTTCTTATTGGTTTTGCTCGTTTTGTTCCGGCAAGCCGCTTCCAACGACGGTATCTGAGGCGGCGTCTCAGCCATCGTTGTCACTTCTGACATTTTTATCGGGTCATGACGCTCAACTGATCCTGCCCGGTTATTCACCCGCTTGTTCAGGTCACGACATTGGGCCTGGCTGGCCGACTCTGTCAGCTTCACACTGCCGGTCGGTTGAGGTCGTGCCGACTTAAGTCCCACTGCCCAGCACGTGAACTCATTCAACACGATCATCTTCTTATTCACTGTCTCTTGCACCGCGGCTTCACCTTGGGCTCGAGTGAGATCAGTCATGGGATGCTCCTCCACTGTATCTCGCGGTCGCTGGGGTGGCGAGGGCTCCATCTTCGGGTCTTCTCCCAATCGTTCTGGATCATTCGGCCCTCGTGCCCCGTCGATGTTTCCGATGATGAGGTCGTACAGGGGGGTCGTCATGCAAAGAGCAGTAACCTTCCCGCTGAAGTACGGGGTTTCGACCTCAATTTCTGCTTCTGGAAGCATCCGAACCGTACTATCAATTCGGCAAACCGGTTTCGTTTTGCCTGTCAACTCACTTTCCCGTACCAAATTTCTCCGCACGATAACAGTGAAGCTACCGGTATCTCTTAACACCGTAACCTTCTTGCCTGCAACTTTTCCAGGCAGCGTTGGTATTCCCTTCGTAACTCCGGTTGGCTGTTTTTTCATTACAGCACCCACAATAGGAAGTTTCTCCCCATTTTTCAACTCTACAAATCCGTTGGTGACGGCTTCACCATCGGATTTCGGTGCTGCTAGCACACAGGATACCTGGTGAGTTTGACTCGCTCCGTTACGACATGCGTCTGCCTTGTGCCCAGTCTGACCACATTTGAAACATTTTACAACCGTAGGGCTCGTGAAGTTAGTTCGGCAGTTGTTAGCACGGTGACCCACTCGGTTACACAGAAAACATCGCGGATGCTCTCCGGTGCACGCTTCTTTTCTTCGGGAGCCGATTTCTTCGAATCTACGGGACACTCCTTCTTGACCTTGGCCAAATTAGTGCCACCTTGCGCTTCCAAGAATTGATCAGCTAATTCAAGCATGTCTTCAAGTGACTTAGCTCTCCTCTCTTTCAAGTACAGCGACAGGCTTGGGTGGCAACTAGTAAGAAATTGTTCTCTAATTAGGAGCTCTCTAAGCTCATCGTACTCCTGCATTGTCCCTTCCATCTGTCGAAATAATGGCAAAGTCGGGCGGCATACTGCGTAGCCGTCTCACCATCAGCTGGCTTTCCTGACCGAAATCTGTCCCGAAATCCTTCCACAGTAAATCTAAATCACTTCAGCAAAGCAGTTTTCACCTTTGCATAGTTGGCTGCATCGGTCGGCGTGAGCCTACCGTACACACTGAGCGCTTCACCACTCAAAAAAGTACTCAAAGCAGTTGCCCATTGATGTTCCGGCCAATTCTCGTTCCTCGCAATTGTCTCAAATCGGTGAAGGTACGCGTCAAGGTCGTCCTTCCTTTCATAAAACGCTACGAGCAGCTTGCTTGGGTTCAAGCAGAAGCCGTGGTCCTCCCGTGCGCTGCTTTAAGCTCTAGCTTGGACCGGAGTTTCACTTCGCTGTTGCAAACGGAGCCGCTCGAGTTCCATCTCGTGCTGTCGCTGCCGTTTCCTTTCCTCTCTTTCTTCTTTCGCCCTATCAGCTGCCAGTCTTTCTCTCTCAAGCTCCAACTTCAATTGCTGCTCTCTTTCTTCTCTCGCCCTTTCGGCTGCCAACTTTTCTCTCTCCAGCTCCAAGTTCAATTGCTGCTCTCTTTCTTCTTTCATCTGTCGCTCCTTTGCCTCTCTTTCTTCTTTCGCTATTTCAGCTGCCAGCTTTTCTCTCTCCAACTCCAACTTCAATTGTTGCTCTCTTTTTTCCTTCGCCCTTTCAGCAGCCAGCCTTTCTCTCTCCAACTCAGCTGCTTTTTCTTCCTTGGCCCTCTCAGCTGCCAACCTCTCTCGTTCCACCGCGTCTTTCTCCTTCTGGCTTACCCATTTCCGTAGTTCGGCGCCAGAAAGACTCATCTTCTCACCAAGAGCAACTAACTTTTCGAGATCCATGGTGTCTCGCAAATAAAGTCTTGCCGCGTGTAAAAAGAATCTGCCCAAATCAGTCTATCGGAACACTCCCCTGCACTCGTTAACGAGAACACTGAGCAACACACAAAATCGTTTCGATAGCACTATCAACAAGTCGAGGCTCTTTCTCACTACTTTGGACACACTGGGCACCAAAAGGTCCTGTCGCAGACGCCAGATTAATTGTCACAGGTCCCGTCAATTCGGGAGGCGATCGCCGGGCTAATTCCAAGGGCCGAAGTATCGGCCCCCCGCACCGCACCACGAATGCGTGGACAATTTAGAAGTGGTCCTTTTTGGCGCGCCAGCGGACTCCGGCTGTGGCCCAAAGAAGAAGTCACAGCCGAGAGTTGATAAACAAAACAAAATTATATTCTCAATAATGGCAGATCAAAAACAGTACACAAGTATGCATACTCCACAATAGTTGCATACAATATGTCACCAATCAAACAACGTGCTACACAGTACAATCAGCCACACTCGAAACAACGGACACAGACAACAATACGCACTACAATGCAGTCGCATGCATTGAACAACCAAGACACTTAAAGACTAAATAGATAGAAAACCTATTCATTCCAAAGTTCTTGGAACAAAAGTCTGGATGATACTCTTCCAAAAATCATTCACTCAAAGTCCAGCCTTGTTGTCGTTCCCCTGCCCCCGAAGTTTCTCTTCCAGGAAACCTCGCGTCTTCAATTGGCCACTCTCCAAGCTTCAAACTTCTTCGCCGGAAACACGTCGGCTTCACACACGCAGCTGTCGCCACGCGTCTTCGCTCGGTAGCGGTAGACACGCACTCTTGCCTGTAGCTCGAGCCTTCACCCCTCAGGTGGATATCCTCTTCTCCTGTTTTGTCACTACGGACAAAACCTTCGCCGACTACATGGCGGAATACCCTACGTGCTCCGGCGTTAACTTCCGTGTTCTCCTGATCTCTCATCTCGGCTGCTCAATTAAATACCTTCCGTGCAATATTCCAGAAAGCTCTCATCATTTAGTCGGCGCGATACGCAGCGAAGGCTGGGGAGACGGCGAGACGGTTCGAAGGCCGTCTGCGACGGATGACGCAACCCGCCATCACCACCTCCTTTCCATCTAGAACGTTCGAGGACTTGCTCGGGCGCCGATGAGAGGAGGTTCGTCGGCGAACCTACGCTTCCGAGGGGAGAGGGTTGCCGCCTGGGGAGTATTTGGATGCTTGTTTTCTCTTTTTTTTATCGTTGACCTCGCGGCGTCTCTCCCACGCTTTATCGCGAGAATTTGGCCGAGCGCCCTTTTTGGGCGCTCGTTTTGTGACAACGGGGTACCATGCATTCAGCTATAGATTTATGGTAACAGGAAAAATTATCAGAACATATACCCTGGCACAGAGAGCATGTAAAAATCAAGAGTTGAATGTGGTATCTGTAAAGAACAATTTACGGGAACAAAAACTTGCTTGTGTTTTTTTTTCGTGAACTGAATGCAGCCATAGTCCATAAATTTATTGATGAAGATAGGAAATGAGTATTATTGCAAGACGAGCTAGTTCGTACGAGTGCATCGTAACTTATATTTAGCGCACACTCACACAGCGACAAAGAGAAGAAGGAACAACACCAGCGCTGGTGTTCACTCTGCTTATCCGTGGGTCAGTGTGCATCAAAAAAAGTCATGAAGGATATGATTAATGCGATGCAGCTCGGCCATAGTAAAAACAGAGTGAAAGTGAAGTTTGAAGCAAGAATGCTTTATCTGGTAATAAAAACAGCATCAATAGGGCTGACAATACTTGGGCACATTTACTGTGGTAATTCAGGGAATACACGAAGAAAATCAACTTTACGCTGATCCTAAGTTTTGCTGCTTCAAGGTTGTGCCATAGGGGCAAATAATTTTTAAAAGATTCGGTATTTCGTATATGTATCATTCAATTCGACTAGCAAATGCTATTTGATTCGTTATTCAATAATTCGCATGCCCCTAGCAATGTTGTCGTCACCAATGACCTACCATCTTTTTGTGAGAGTGTGATTGGGCATGGCAAGCTCCAAAAGCTGATTCTCCCATAATTTTATACATTTCACGATTACTATCAACGATGATGATCATCAAGGACCGTGTCGTGGAGTGCTCCGGAAGTTTATACGACCTTCACGGAGTTCTTTAACGTGTGCCTAAATCGAAGTGCAAAGGCGTGAAGTATTTATTCAGCTCCTAATATCAGCCGTGAGATGTCACACTGCTCAATCCACGATACTGCAAGTGTTGGACCTTGGTATTAAATTCCAAGCATTCCTTAGCGAACTTTGGGGAATGTGAATCTATCTATCTATCTATCTATCTATCTATCTATCTATCTATCTATCTATCTATCTATCTATCTATCTATCTATCTATCTATCTATCTATCTATCTATCTATCTATCTATCTATCTATCTATCTATCTATCTATCTATCTATCTATCTATCTATCTATCTATCTATCTATCTATCTATCTATCTATCTATCTATCTATCTATCTATCTATCTATCTATCTATCCATCTATCTATCTATCTATCTATCTATCTATCTATCTTGACGATTACGAATTTTAGCTCTCGTGGCCGTTTGGAAAATTGGAGCTACATCAAATTTGCTATGGCATTGCATTACTGTATCACGATCATAATTCACTCGTGGTAAGATGAAAATCATGGCATCTATGTCATGGATGTCGTTATTTCAATGTAAAGGTCTCGCTGCTCCTGTGGTAGTTCTCTTCACATGAGATGTTCCGAAACTGGTATAGTATGTCATGACTGCATGGCGAACATAAGTGACAGGACCTCAAGTAGAAATTGTGACATACGTGTCATGTCAGAACATGACGACATGCCACGCTCATGTGTCGCTCGCGGTCGTTTCGCTGACTTATTATATCAAATTTGGCATTAGGTGACCTGAATGAATCATGAACGTATATGACTTGTGCAAATATAATAATCATCATATGCATGTCATGTAAAACATGACTACTTACCAAGCTCAAGATGCGCTTTCGGTCGTTTCGCTGACTTCATAAATCAAATTTATTATTAGGTGATGCGAATGAACGACGAAAAAAATGCCAGGAACAAACATGATAATGATGACATGGAAGTCATGTACGGCATAATTTACGTCCACCTCGTAACGTTGCGATGACTTAAAAATGATATATCAACCTTCCACGTTCTTGCTTCGCATTTAATCGATTACCACTACACGTGGAATCTGCCATTTTTTTATTGAATAAAAAAGGAACGAAGGAATAACTACAAGACAGAAAGGTAGGGAGGATAACTAGGCATATAGCTGGTTGACTACGCTGATCTGGAGGCATGGAAAGGTGCAGTACGATTTTCCAACATTGCTAATGGACCTAGCAAGGAACCACTCATGCCTACAGGGGAAATAAAAATTGAAAAAAAAAACAAGGAAAAACATTATGGCGACGAAGGAGATTCACACAGGACAAGCGATTGTATTGTTGCACCCAGATACACCCAGGACGAGCGATGGCAACTCGGCGCCGTTTTGGATTCTTTCGCGATTCATAAGCGTAAGGTTGCCATATAGAGCGCAGTTAGCCACCCCTTAAAGCATGGTGACGCATCGAAAGATTCAATTGCGCGAAGAAGTTGGGCAGAATTGGAGACATGATATATTTATTTTACCGTAAGAAAACTGTACTGGCACCATGTTTTCAATCAATATAGGCCTTTTAGCATCAACCACTGCATGGAGTAAATTGTGAAAAATTTGAAACCTGGAAATGAATTTTCAGCAACCAAAATTGCAAAGTGAAACAGCTGCATGAACTGCCCGCAGTAAGGAGTAACAAATTAATAATAAAATCGTACCACAAACAGCTGCTTGCTCAAGGAAAATGTTTTCTAGCTACAACTCTAAATCAAGTGGGCATGCTGAAGTATATATTTAGCGTGTGCTTCCACTATCCGAGGAAGGCTGCAGCTCCATCTATCTCTAAGAATGTTGGATTGTTTCCTGCAAGGTGAAGGAGGCCCTTGCAACATGCTTTATTTGGCAACGCGTACTGAAGTGGAATGTAAACTTGCTCATGTCATTTCATTCTCATGTCAACCCAGATGCTAATTTTCTGCGAAGCTACAATTAATAAATTTGCTCGTGAAATTTCATTGTCGTGTCAACCCTGGTGACTATTTTTCTGCGAAGCTAAAATCAATGAATTTGCTAATAAAATTTCATTCTCATATCAACCCCGGCGCTTCATTACGTGCGCGCCCACAATGAATGAAATTACACAGCAGTCACGTGACTGGTATTTCTTGTAGCAAAATCGCGGTATTTTTTTTTCGCTGAGTACGCGCCGAAAAAAACACAGAAAAAACTTTTTGCCGCCAAGATTTTCAACCAAATTGAAATATTGTGTCCACAAATAAATAGAAACGATCTTCATTCAAGGTTGAAAAACCTGCAAAATAATGAATTTGATGTACGTATCACAAACTGCCACAGTCTAGCGGCAGCGCCATGAACTACAAAAGGTGACGTCTGCAGACGCCAAATCCTCTCGAAAAGGGTAAGCCAAAAGAGCCAGCAGACGGCAGTCGCTTGCGTCTCTGCGAATCGCTCATTTCGCCCTCTGGTTTCCAGAACCGGTATGAACAGAACTGGTTGCGAACAATGCTATCGGCTGAGGCAGAACATCAGCGCTTTTGTGCAAGGGGGAAAGTGAAATGAAAATACAGGTGGAGAAAAGGAAGAGGAGGAAATGAACTCTTGCTCTGCATGCTCCTCTGGGAATCTGACGTCATGGCTCCCGCTCGCGTGAGGCCGCCGGGCGCTCAAAGTCCATCAAAAATACAGCCAATCGTTCAAAAATGTCGGAAAATAACTTTTTTATCAGAACAATTGCATCTTCTGCGTACAGTTACGATGATTTGTCAGTTTTTTTTATTTTTTGTAATCCTTTAACTTTATGAAACACTCACTTGCGATTCGGCACCAGGTATATCGCTAGGCGTCTATAAAGCAGGCCACACTGGCAGAAAAATGTCGTGACTAACTCAGTTTCAGCAACGCCATACTTCTGCGGAGTAGTTGCATTGCCTTTCGTGCAGGCAGCGATGAAGCCGCTGATATATTTCACTGATTTCCGTAACCACAACAGCTCCAATAATTTACAGAAGGTGCGAACGAGACTGCGCGCTAAGCAGTGGTGGGGAGGCGGAGCAATCAAACATGACATTTTTGAGCCAGCTTGGCCTGCTATGCTCACCGAACCATCCCTTGCCGAATCGCAGCTAAACATTGAATGAGGTTACAACATGCTCGAGCGAAAAAAAAAGAATTTAGCTACAACCAGTGCCTGCAACGTGACCACTGGGTAAATTCTTTCATTGTAGGTTCGCATGTTAAGAGGCTTTGGGGTCGACATGCGCATCACATGGCATGAGCAATTATGCATTCTGCTTTAGTTTAGACGGTCGCTCAACCTCACTGGTTTCTTAACCTTTTTTGAATATTTATTGAAACGGTCCTTTCCCTAGCGCTACAACATTCTAGCAGCTACAACAATACGTACCTATTCATTTTGTTTCGAAGAGCATATCTAATTTGGTGAATTTTTTAGATGCAAAGCCGCACTTGGAATGCTGTGCTTCAAGGTGGGAAGTATACATGAATATCTATCCAGCTTTTCTGGCAGGGGAAAGCCTTTAATCGAAGATTATTTTTTTTTTGTACTGGGCGTGTAGGGAGCAACTCGCCTGGCGAGGAGTTCAAGGTTTCTGCTAAGAACAGGTTTTTCAGGAAAGAATTAAAGGCACGAGAAACAGGTGCAAGGGAATTCGAAGGTGAACAATAATGCGAAAGAGAAAGGGGTGGAGTGGAGTCTAACTGTAGAAAAGTGATTGGTTGACAGTGACACACAACCAACAGGAATGCATAAAAAGACGTCGGCCATCCGGACTTTCACTCGAGTTGATTTTTTTTCAAGCAATTCGCTATGGACCATCGCCTTGTAGACGAGTTTCTCCGACGTCTAGGGCCACGGCGACGTACTCCACCAGTGATGCCTCGGACGGCGTCACTCTTGCTGCAGTGCTGCATGTTGAGGGGAGGCTACCACTGCTCCGAGCTGCTGAATATGGGGTTTGAATGTGCGCATTATTGGGCGGCGATTTTTCGGTGCTTCGACGTCCACGGACCGGGCTACCTTTCTCGCCGCAACCTGCAGGTAGCCCTGAGAGAAAATGGCTTCCGTGTCAACGACGACTTGTTCGCTTGCCTGTGCCAGTGCAACGGCTGGTTCTGCTTTGACGCATTCATCAAGGTTTGCGCCGTCCTCGGAAGTGCGCGTTTCTGAAGTTGCCTCACCGCAGCTACACTCCAAAGGCCCTATTAAGGGCCACCCAATTTCTTCTTTGGCTGAGTTCTCGATTCATGATCTGCCTCCGTGCTGCCCTCACAACATGTTCCTTAGTATTCACCTAGCTTTCGTACATTTGGTTCTCTACTTCTGTCATAGTTATTGGGAAAGAGGACATACCATGGCACTGATATGCCATGGCAGTCCATACGACGTATATGGTTTAATTGCTTCGCCTCCCCACCACTGCTTAGCGCGCAGTCTCGTTCGCACCTTCTGTATAATATTGTTGCTGTTATGATTACTGAAATCAGTGAAATACATCAACGGCTTCGTCACTGTCTACAGGAAATGTAATACAACTTCTCCGGAGTATTGCGTTGCTGAAACTAAGTTAGGCTAGAGCGCACTAGAATATGGGGAATTGTGTTCAGGAAGGAGCCGTGGCTGCGCAGTTGGTATCGACAGCCGTGAGATGGCGCCACCTTAGCATGGACTATCACCTCACGCTTTGCCTTTTATGCACTTCTGTGCTTTGATATTAGTGATGGCAGGGGTTTAACGTCCCAAAACCACCATATGAATATGAGAGACGCCATGAGAGACTGCCCTCATGGCAGTCTCTCATGATTATGAGAGACTGCCCTATGCTGGCACTTTTAGCTTCGATTTTCTGGTGGGTTGTGCGTCAGCAGACGTCACCTTCTGTAATTCATGGTGCTGCCGCTAGACTGCGGCAGTTTGTAAAAACCACAATAAATTCATTATTTTCCAGGTGTTTCGACCTTGATCGAAGGTTGTTTCTATTTATTTGAGGACACAATATTTCAATTTGGTTGAAAATCTTGGCTGCAAAAAGCATGTTCTCTGTTCCTTTCGGCGCGTGCTCGGGAGAAAAAAATACTGTAGCTTCGCTACGAGAAATACCAGTCATGTGACTGCAGGGTAATTTTATTCACTGTAGGTTCGTACGTAAAGAACCGTAGGGGTTGATAGGAGAATGAAATTCTATGAGCAAATTCATTCACTGTAGCTTCGCAGAAAATTAGGCATCAGGGCTGACATCAGAATGAAATGCAATGAGCAAGTTTACATTACCTTTTACTACTAATTGCCTTATAAAGCATGTTGAAAGGGCCTCCTCCACATTGGGGGAAACAATCCAACATTTCTTAGAGATAGATGGAGCTGCAGCTTTCCACGGATGATTGGAGGCACACGCTAAAAAACTACATGAACATGCCCGCTTGAATTTGAGTTGGAGCTAGAAAACATTTTCCTTGAGCAAGCAGCTGTTTGCGTTACAAATCTATTAATAATTTGTTACTCCTTACTGCGTGAAGTTGATGCAGTTGTAACGATTCGCAAATTTTGGTTGCCAAAAATTGATTTCCAGGTTAAATACTATTCACGATTTACTCTATGCAGTGGTTGACGATAAAAGGCCAATATGGATTAACACATGGTGCCAGTACAGGTTTCTTGCGGTAAAATGAATATATCATGTCTCCCAATTCGCCCAACTCCAATCGAATCTTTCGATGCACCACCATGCTTTAAGGGGTGGCTATCTGGTTTCTATATGGGAACGTTAAGTACCAACCACTGGCATGCGTACGCTCGCGTCTACGCGTCAAAAGCGTCAAATGCGCCTCTCGGCGTCGACGTCGGAGGGGCATACGTGAGCAGGCGCGAGGGATTAAGCCGGGCTTGATATTTCGCCTCGCGTACGCTACGTCACCACGCGTACAGCGGCGCCAACCAAACAGAGGCCGCGATGACTCCGAATGCTGTGCCTAATGGCCGCCGCTTCGAAGGCACAGCCGAGTGCTGAAAGCAAGCATGAAAACTACTCCAAACGTTCCTGAATGACCGCTTCGTAATCTAAAACGAGAACGAAACGACGAACTACTGCGAGTGCTACCAGCGTGACGCGGTTTTGTGCCGAGTTCGAGCGACGCCGACAAATCCAGCGAATGCCGGCCGGCTATGCTAGCGCCGGTCCCGTGTGCGATCGTCGGCCGAGCGAAAGGAGCATGTCGGTGTTCTTGTGCTTTGATCTGTGACTTTTTGTGCTAAATACGAGTGTAAACAGACTTCGGAGGTTCGAAGGTTTGAGCGTGAGCCCTCGCCTACCGCGGAGGCAATTCAGATCGGTGTCATTTGCATCCAGCGCAGGCCTCTACCATCTAGTTCATATGAACCAGCACATGCGAGGCACATCGGCTGAAAAAACTCTACGGTAGTTTCCGTCGCAACATAGACACCATATACGATGCCCGAAATATCGCGTAGTTCATACGGAGGAGTTTTTATCTGCACTGAGTTTGTTTTCAACATTGGTGTTCATCATCGCTGAAAGCGAACCTCGCACTAGCCAACACTTTTCCGTGATGTGAAAACGGACGTACTTATATGAGTGTATTCGCGAATTGTATGACGCGGAAACATTCGTTGGCTTCGGTGCTAATCGTTCTCGTGTGTTGCCAAGATAATAACAAGCGTGCGCTGGTTGGTAGCCGTGAGATGTGTCTTCGTCTCTGACACATTGAGCTGTCAGCGGTCTCATTTCCATTCACGTACAAGACAGAAACTCGAGCTTGCGTTGCTGTGGTGATCGAAAAAGAAAGTTGCATGATTAAGGGCTGCTGGTATTGCCTGCTATTTCACTTCTCGCTTTTCTGCTTCTCTGCCACGCTCAGTAGCACATACGTTGTTTGGAAGCATTCTAACACACACATTCTTAATTTATAGTTCATTCTGATACTCATAGCTATAGGCATACAATGGCGCTTCTCCGTCGTTTTACAGTTTACTATAACATAACGCGCGTTCTGTTTACAGCTGGACAGATAACTGAAAACCTTGTGAGAAGCACCTGATTTGAAATCAGCTGCACGAGGACACGATTGTTGGAAGAGAAGATCACCACATTTATGCACACAATGAATGAAGGTGCACTAGTATGGTACTGCACTTTGTATAAAAGAAATGCAAAAAGTACCTCATGTGACTTGTGAGACCTTTCAGAGCTGTGCATGTATTTATCTGTTCCTCCAGACTGTAATGAGCTGAAGATATTCGATGGTTCCGAACATTGAATATCTGTATGTGTTTTCAAGGAGTCTTTCATTTCTGTTCAGTTTTTTAGTATATGCAATAACTTGGATTATATATACGCATGCACTTAAGCATATTCAGTTTATTTCTGTTGGAAAACTTGCCAAAACTTCTGTACGGTGCTCTGGTGCAATCCTTTGATCGGTATCTGTCCCATCAAAATTTTTTGGCATGCTTTATTGCAATATAGGGTATTTTGACAATTGATGACATGTGAAAGCCACAGTGCTTGGCTGTAATCTCAAAACCAATGTCTGTCTCATCAAGAAGCGTCAGATGCATTTCGTAGATGTTAAAGGATATATAAATTACCAGCAAAGTGCTGAAGTCTTCAACACAGCACTGATCCGCAATCACCACCCAGCTTAGCAGTCATTTGTAGAGCTCTCTAACACGTTCAAATAAAGTTATCAAACACTGGATTGAACTACTTGGTTTGATTCGTAATACCAGTGTGTCTGACTTTTTGGAGGCACTTGTATTATATTGGCACACTTGGTACCTTGGCACACTTAATGTGGCATTACTGTTTAAATCCTTTCATTTTGTATATATGTACGCCACTTTTGCAGTATCTAGCCTCACAGTGAGCAGCCGTATTTGAAAATAATTAAATATACCATCCGAAAGTGTTCCACGCTGTGCTCGGTTCCAATATGGTCACTAATATCTGTTGCATCATGATGTGTCGGGTGTGTTTTATTGCAGTGGATAACATTTTGGCTGCCTTTCATGAAGGGTTCAGTTCCAGTATTATGACCGATATCTGTGACTTCATGAAGAGTTGGGCGTCATTTGTCATTTTAGAGAATACCTTGACTGAAGACAACGTCCAGGCGTCTTACATTAAGAATTCAGTTCCAATATTATGCGATATCTGTGACTTCATGAACAGTTGGGTGTCGTCTGTCGTTTTGGAGAAAACTGACTTAACACAACGGCCAGCAGTTTTTCATACAGGGTTCAGTTCAAATATTATGACGATATCTGTGACTTCATGAATAGTTGGGTGTCGTTTGTCGCGTTAGAGAATACTTTGACTAAAGACAGTTCCTATCCTATGGCAAATATCAGTTGTATCAATAAGAACCAGGTGTGTTTTGTTGCATTAGAGGATATTCCGAACACACACATCTGCCGAAGGCCTGCTACTCTGGCCTCAAGTGTAGTCTTATGACTGACTTAAATCTGTCAGATCATGAAGTTGCAGGCGTGATTATTAAGTTGACTGATATAAAATATGTTGTGTAAATATACTGAAGGTACCAGCATATTCAAGATATTGTTAGTAACTTTGGTAGTGCAGGTATAGAAACCCGGTGGTTTGCAAACCTGATCAGGAGGGCAGCCATGCCTCATTCACCGCAGAGAGGAGGGGGGGGGGGAGAGCTCAGTGTCAACTCCATATATTAACATAATAGAGAGGGGGTGCTAAGTCAGCCCTGGGGAGGGGCACTGGGACAAACTTTTGCCTCCCCCCCCTTCCTTAAGGAGAACCCTGCACACGCCTATGATAGACGTACAGTATGCTAGACGCGAATGTTCATTCGCGGGAGCGGCGGACGCACCGATGTTGATTTCTGGTGCATACCACTGTAGTTACTTTGGGCACTTAAATGTCAATTACTTCTAAAATAGTCTAAACTGTGGTGGTAGAAGCACTATCAACTTGTTAACGTGTTCTCATATCCTCTAAAACATACATTGCCGCTCCAGTTGAGAACGTGCCGTTCTGTGCTGAACTTGGACAGTTCTAAGCCAAAAGATCAAGCAACATTCTGCATCGGCCTTGGACGCGTGGGCGTCAACGCGGTCGACACGTGCCAGTAGTTGCGCGCCCTTTTCCTCCACAGGCGCAACTAGACGCTTTTGACGCGTAGGCGCGTGCATACGCGTGCCAGTGGTTGGCAGTTTACGCTTATGAATCGCGAAAGAATCCAAAAGGGCGCCGAGTTAGACGCTCACGATACGATCGCTTGTCCTGTGTGTATCTCCTTCGGCCCCATGGTTTTTTCCTAGTTTTTCTTTTCAAATTTTTATTTCGCTTCTAGGAATGAGTGGTTCCCTGCTCGGTCCGTTAGCAATGTTGGCAGATTGTACTGCACCTTTCCACTCCTCCAGCTTAGCGTAGTTAACCAGGCCTAGTAATTTTCCCTACCTTTCTGTCTTGTAGTTCTTCCTTCGTTCATTTATGTTTCAATGAAAGAATGACAGATCCCACGTATAGTGGAAATCGATGATATGCGAAGCAGGAATGTGAAAGGAAGCTTGATTTGTCATTTTAAAATCAAAATCAGCGCAACGTTTCGAGGCGGACGTAAATTTTGCCGCACATGACTTCAATGTCATGATTATGATGTTTATTCCTGGCATTCTTGTTCGTCGTTCATTCACGTCATCTTAAACAGAATGTGATATACACTTTAAAAATATCAAGTAAAAAGGGTGTGTTTTTGTCCCACAATAATCATCTTCAGGCTTTCGTGCGCTTACTTTCTTGAAAACTCGGCGCTGGCCACTTTCCTATCGAGAATGCAATGTAACCCTGATAATGGGCATGTAGATCGCGACCGGAATGTACCGGGCGAGGGGCGATAGCGCAAGGATGGAACGCAATATATATAGATGATGATTATTGTTGTGGGACAAAAAGACGCCCTTTTTACGCGCTCTTTTTCTAAATTTTATGAAGTCTGCGAAATGACCGCGAGTGCATCGTGAGCGTGGCATGTAGTCATGTTCTGACATGACAGGTAAGTCACAATTTCCACTTGAGGGCCTGTCACTCATGTTCGCCGTGCAGTCATGACATACTATACCAGTTTTACGACATGTCATGTGAACAAAACTACCGCAGGAGCAGCGAGACCTTGACATTTAAATAATGACATTCATCACATAGATGTCATGATGTTCATCTTACGACAAGTGAATTATGCTCGTGATAGAGTCATGCAATGCCATACCAAATTTGCTGTAGCTTTCATTTTCCAAACGGCCAGGAGAGCTAAAAGTCGTAAGTGGCTAGGTAGATAGATAGATAGATAGATAGATAGATAGATAGATAGATAGATAGATAGATATATAGATAGATAGATAGATAGATAGATAGATAGATAGATAGAATGATAGGTATATAGACAGACAGACGGATAGATAGATAGATAGATAGATAGATAGATAGATAGATAGATAGATAGATAGATAGATAGATACGCTCAGATTCCCCGAAGTTTGCTAAGAAATGCTTGGCATTTTATACCAGGGTCCAACAATTGCAGTATCGTGGATTGAGCAGTGTGACACCTCGCAGCTGCTATTAAGCGCTGAATATATATTTCACTTCGATTTAGGCTTAAGTTAAAGAACTCCGTGAAGGTCGTCTAAACTTCCGGAGCACTCCACGACACTGTTCTTGATGATCATCATCGTTGATTCTGATTGTGAAATGCATAAAAATATAGGAGAATCAGCTTTTGGAGCTTGTAATTCGCAATCACATTCACACAAAAAGATGGCGGGTCATTGGTGGCGACAACACTACTAGGTGCTTGAGAAAATTTGATTAACGAATCAAATAGCATTTGCGTATCGAATTGAATGATACATATACAAAATACCAAGGTATTTAAAAATAATTGGCCCATATGAGACAATCCCGAAGCAGCAAAACATAGAATCAGCTGAAGGTGTATTTTCTTCTTGTAATCCCTGAATTACCCCAATAAATGTAGCCCAAGTATTGACATCACTATTGATGCTGTAACTATCACCAGATAAAGATTTTTCGCTGCAAACTGCACTTTCACTCTGTTTTTACTATGTCAGAGCTGCATCGCATCATTATTTTTCTTCATAACTTATTTTAGTGCACACTGACCTACGGACAAAGAGAGAAAACAACGCCAACTTTGGCGTTGTTCGTTTTCTTTGTCTCTGTGTCAGTGTGCACTAAAGATAAGTTAAGATGCACCAACTAGCTCGTCTTGGATTATTACTCTAATCAATTCCTGTCTTCGTCATTGAATTTATGGACTATGGCTACATTCAGCTTCAAGAAATAATAATACGAACAAGTCTTTTGTTCCCGTAAATTGTTCTTACAGATACCGCTTTCAACACTTGATTTTTTTATGCTCTCTGTGACAGGGTGTATGTTGTTATAATTTTGCCTGTTCCGATAAATCTTTAGCTGAATGCATGGTCCCTCTTTCTAAATTGGTTAGGTTTTATGCCGCAATCTTATTTAAAGCTGGCAATAAAGTTTCAACTTCAATAATGTATATGCTACGATATTCTGACATACAGTTGAAAATTATTTCGAAGGCTCTAGTCGCAACTGTATACAAGCTTATCACTGTTTTCATATTTGCAGTGGTATTTGGTGAGAGTTTGTGAATACTTATTTCTAGGAAACTTGTGGAGGTCTATGAATATCTTTAGAAAGGTTTCCTTACTATTTGAAAACTACCAGAAAGTATTAGAAATCATGTAATAAGCTATTGACTTTTGTAATTGAACAAAAACGTGTTGTATTCAGCACTGAAACCTTGGGTGTTGATGTACAGTTTTACGAAGCGTAAGAAGTAACCAATGGCTGCTAAACTTTTCAGGCAAACGACAAAGCGAGCGTTCTTTCCGCCACGTTTATGTCGTCTGTTTCTTTCTTTCACCGCTTGGTTGTGTCGTCAAGGTAAGTGGACTTTCATTTTAAAGGAGCACTGACATCAAATTTACTCATGCGAAGGTTTTTGCCTCAGCGTTTAGCTATAGACCCCGTAGCAGCAATTCGCGACCTAAAACACAACTTGGGGATGAATAACTACCACTTTTATTGATTTATATTACTGGGATCCAGCACTATTCAATAACGGCTGCCAATCCCGCCATATTTAGCGCTAGGAGCGCCAGCAGTGGCGCTACCTCGCGGTCACCTCCAGATTACGCCACAGCTGACCACTTCTCTACAGAAAAGAGTGACGTCAGGCTCAGCTGCTCCGCAAACATTTCGTCTGCTAGGCGGACACATTCAGTCATGCCTTGTCACCTGCACAGCTGTTATCGCCGTACAAAGTGTCGACTCGAGTTCAATACGATAGTCTGGAGCTTGAAATCCCCGCGATTTGCGACGTCGCGAATTATTTTTGCTTCGATCAACCTTTTCCAGAATAGTGATTCCCAAATGGACGCCATTCCAAGCTGCACTGCAGAGGTGCCCGAGGATGCACGCTTCAGCCATCTTCACGCGTGTGTCTCAGTTAGCTATATTGGTGTGTTTTGGCGTGCAAAGCATTCAGGTATACGCAGAAGGGTCAGTGCAATATAGCTATCGCAAATGAGCATCAGCGGAGAAGTACAATACATTTCCTGCTTGTCAGGTTCTTTTTTGCACTTTCATATGGCCCCACCTATCCAGCCTCTCAAGGCTGACATGGTATTACCACTTTTACGTGGGCGCAAAGTCTACAGATCAACTAAAATTCAACGATACTCGCATGTTACTTGTTAGTGATGATATCTGACTACATGCTCTCCCACTTTTGATAGCTTGTGGTCATGTTGATGTGTAACATATACGTGATATAAAAAGACACCTCATTGCGCTTTTTCTGTGCTTCGAACTAGAAGACTGCAACTCACCTGCTACTCACAACGATTCCCCGACATGCTGACCGACAAGCACACGTTTAATCGTGCTATTTTTTTCGCCATTCTTTTGAAGGTGGTTTTTATCTTGATAATTTTACGAAATCAATCAGACCAGTGTGATGAAGATAAGACGCAACGAGCCACGGCCAGGCTAGACTGCACCTGCGCGCGCTAGCTCAGCCCTAGCCCTGCCTTGGACGAGCGAGTGCATTACTACACTTTGACACCGGTCGGCGTTACGATAAGAACACACGAATCGTACACGTCATTGCTGTTAGGGCATCGTCACTCAGTATGGTATTTGCGGAATATATCACACCGAACACGTAGCACTGGTGTCAATGTCATTGGGCAGTCTGTTTTCCATATTTTTCTTTTGAGTTCTTCTACGTTGTTTGACTTTGAATCAAAATGGCTTCCACGGGACGGAAGCCGTTCAAATTTGGACAAGAGGACCTATGCATATCAAGCGATTGAATGAAATTGGATGTCAGCGCTCCTTTAAAATATAATACGCGTGAATGAGATCTCCTTATAAATGTTTTGTTTTAGAGAAGCTTTATTTAAGCAGTCGTATTCACTTTTGAGCCGAAGCCTCGCTCAACGCCAGCCAACACAAGCCTCGCTAACATATATACCATCATTCCCAGCGCTCCAACATTCCCAGCGCCCCGCTGCGGTGGTCTAGTGGCTAAGGTACTCGGCTGCTGACCCGCAGGTCGCGGGTTCGTATACCGGCTGCGACGGCTGCAATTCCCATGGAGGCGGAAATGTTGTAGGCCCGTATGCTCAGATTTGGGTGCACGTTAAAGAACCCCAGTAGGTCAAATTTTCCGGAGCCCTCCACTACGGCGTCTCTCATAATCATATGGTGGTTTTGGGACGTTAAACCCCACAAATCAATCAATCAATCAATCAATCAATAAATCAATCAATAAATAAATAAATCAATTAATCAATCCAACATCGCCCCATGGAGCTTCTATACGATGTCTTCTGGAGGGAAGATGCGCCCACCTAAGTGACGCGAGTCGCCGCCATATTGGAAAAGGGAAGACTCGGAAGCAGACAAGAAAGTGCGCTTCCTATCTCTGCCCTTCCAGAGGCCTTTGAAGACCGTGACATGCTCTTGTAAAGCAGTTAAAATTTTACTAGGCCATGGTGACTTCTTGCGTCGCTTATGGCTGCCCAAATCGCATCGAGAAGACGCCTGGGATCACTTTTTTACGTGAAAGTAGTCTCGCTTTGTTCGCTGACGATCGGCTGTTTTTTTCGCGTATGCTGTCAAACTAGAAATAATATCAAAGGTGCGCATTCGTGGAATACATGTGTATAGCTCTATGGAAGGTAACTTGGAGCTTATAGGCTCGCTTACTCGACGCTGTCCATGAGTTTTAAGTTTATGGACGAAGCACTTGCGGTCTATGGCTGCACGTATCAAACATTAGAACGAGTATAGTACGTCTGGATGCCCTTTGAATTCCAAGTTTTCTGGTGTTGTCTTACAAGGCGAGACTGACGGCGTGCATGCATATTTTTTTTTCGGCCAGTGAATATCGAATTTGCTGCACGTTTAACGCGGAATTCACAAACGTAGAGGACAATTTCATGCCATGATTATCCGTGTTACAGGTTCTCGAAAGACAGTGAGCTCCGTTCTGCCTGGGAACGTGCTGTTTCGAAGAAATAGTTGGAGGGCTACGTATGGCACGTGACCACCTCTGTTCTATTCACTTCGAGGAATGCTGCTTCGAAAAACGAGGCAGACAACCAGACTGCGGCATGGCAGTCAACCTTCGATTTTTCCTTCTTTTTGAGCGCATCTGGAAAAACTTGTTAAATTCTACCTTCTTGACGTAGCTTCAATAAAATGTAGTCACGAAAATAAGCAATTGCGTCTAAAACAAGATGAGACACCTTTGAAATCCATTCTGTCCTGCCGACGAAACCGAAACCAAAACGCCGATAGACGAAGTCGCCGAAAAAAGTGAGTGACGTTGTATCAAACATCGAGCAACCTCGTTTCTAGGCTCTGAAGGTTGCGCTTGCCATGACAGCACATGTCCCCGAAAGAAGTTGATAAAAATTATGCATAACTAACGCCACTGCAATCGTTCTTATAAACGGTTCATTTAGGGTACGTCTCCTGTAGTTTCTCGGTTGCACGCGACATCGGTGCTTCGGATTTGGCTCCGCCTGTAAATTGGTTAGAATTCGATAGCTCTAGGAAAGTTACTGGTGACTCCCAGTTAACTTAATTCCCTCTGTTTTCTAACTTTGCCTTTAAATATTTCAACTTCATTATATGTATTCTCTGGTAATCTGCCGACACACACACAAGCACATATATGAAAGAGTCGAGCAAATGTCGCGTTTCCCTTGATCTAGAGTATGTGCAGGCACATTTCTTAAAACACCCAATATATAGTACAACCCTTTTGTAGCGCAATACTGCGCCACCAAGCTCGATATGCGAAGCATCCCTCGACAACAGACTGATCTGAAAGCGTGCAGCTGACAACGGGTGCATAAAGTAATTTGTTTAATAAACATGAAGAGGCATTTATTCGTTGGTGCAACCTGAAAGTGGTTTCCATCTCATTTTTTTTATCGTAGAACTGCAAACCGACGCACGCACAGCGCGTATTTTATTGCGGTCTATGGCGGTTCTGCCCTATTTTGCCTCTAGCAATATGGCCGCCAACGGCTTCAATTGCTCCCATTGGCGGCGGCCGGGACTGCTACTCCAGAGGTTCTATAGAACCTCCTTGATCGCCCCTAAGAAAATCAGTTAGACCGTGGCGCCACATTTCCATCTAGGTATTTGGGAGAAACTCCAAGGAAGATGAGGATCGGACGTCTTGTCTGGCCTCGGTCTTAACTTGGAACGATTCTGTTGTAGTTTCCGGACGCACAAATGAGACCGAAATCTTTACAGTCTCCTTTTGCGAAAAGCACGCGTTTTTCAGACACAGCGAAGTAACCACTGAGATGCTTATTCGTGTGCATCTGTACCTGTGAGTACGTTTCGTGCGTCATATGCGCCTGAGAAACTCAGGACACGTTTCCATCTGCTTTTCATTCTGCGCGTGACCATACGATTTGTTGCTATCGTGTTCATTGCTTCGCCGTTTCGGCAAAGCTGTGACTCGTGGTTTGTTTAATTTTTCGCTGTGACTACCACACGTTCGTGTGATAGTGTCTGAGCGCGCATTTGGTATTTCTTGGCGATGAAGGCATTTCTTTGTTGCTCACAAACTGTTGTTTATCTTTTGTTCGAGTTTTAATTAACCCTTATTACTCGTTCGTTTATTATTCCCCGGTGCGGACAAAATCAAAACAGTTTACACGGAGGTGCTGGCACACGAAAAGCGATGCTGAAGTTTACGTGCCAGCGTGCTTCTTTTTCTCTCTCTTTTTTAAGAATCGTGGCATTTGTTTAGATTGCGGCTGTGGTATATAAACTTGTTGTGTCGACGATGCACCAAGCGCACCTGGTTCCAAGCCTAAGATCGGCATGGCATGCATAGGAGTCGTTTTTGTTTGTTTTTAACGTTTTGTTCACTTGTTGTACGGCGTTTGAGCAATCTTCGCTCTCGTTCGCAAAGCTAAGCAGCGCAATTGACATTTATAGGAAGAATAGACAACCGCAAAAACATATTTTATTTTTGTTTTTCTTCTATAAGAGATTTACCTACGTATCTGAGGGACATGTCGGACACGGTCCTTGACTAAAAAACAAATTGTCTTGTTGAGGTAGTTAATTCAAACACGAAGTGACAGAACTCCTTGGTTTTTTTTAACCATCCAGTTTCGGTTTCGCACATCGCGCACAATCCAACCCGCCGTTTCAGAAAAGTTGTGCTCTCACGACAAGGACTCCGCCACGTCATTCTCATGTAAAATTCCGTGGATGTACGGTTGTTCACAAGACAAGTGCACAGCACAACTAAATGTGTTCTACTGGATACGGCGATGCCAAGTGAGGGGTTTCTCATCCCTGGTAATAGCCACATAAAATACACAGATCACCGTGTTGAGTCGAGCTATGAGGCTCATGGTTCTGACTAAAGCCGTAATACTAAAATGTGATGAATAAACGAAGCGAGAAGAACAAGTAGCTGTTCGAAAGGCGCTGAAATTGTTATTTGCAGTTTAATGGTCAGGACCATACTTGATCGCTTATTGGGCCATCGATATCCCCATGTCTGATCAACATTAGGCCGTGTGGAACACTGCTTATTTTGTGTATATTACGGCTGTTGTCGATATGGAAGTTGCCACGTAACATCGAACCCTGTATAATGGAAAAAGCGCAAAACTCTAGAGGTTTGCTGGTGGGCGCCATATACTTATTCAAACGGCAGTTTCCTTTTCAGAGGCGAAGCTACTAAATAGTGCTTACCAGCTTCAAAGCAACTCACATTTGAACTTTTTGTGTTCATAGATGGCAGGCTCTAGGCAATTCTCACCAAGACACCGAAATTTCCCTCCGCGTAATAACGTAGCCCTGTGGAAACTCCCGGTACTACTTGGCAACGTGTTGACCACTTTGTCTGAAAACATTCTTGGGTTTTCTGCCTGAACCATATAGCAGGGTCAAAACTATTTACGGCCAAGCGATCCTCCAACATCTGGCTTCTGTCTCACCACACCTGTAGCTCAAGTGATAAACAGGCAAAAAAAAAAAAAGCAGATCCAGCTTACAATGGGAATCTTGATATGCGATGCACAAATGAGGAAGCTTGATATGTCACTCTAAAATCAACACAATGTTTCGATGTGGAGGCAAATGATGCCGTACATGTTTTGCGTGTGATGATTATCATGTTTTGATGTGTCGTTTATCTTCGTCATCAATTATCTTCACGTGATCTTTAATTTAGTATGAGTGGAGCTAGCAAAACGGCCGCGAGCACGCTATGACCATGGTATGTTGTCATGTTATTATATGACACGCGTGTAAGGATAATCATGTTTGCACCAGTCGTATATTTTGTCATCCACTGACGTCACGTAACACCAAAGTTGGTTTATGTGGAGCTAGCAAAACGGCCGTGAGTGCATCCTGAAGGGCCCAATATACTCCAATATAGCGTTGACGCGCGCGCACGCTCGGCCGAGCGACGCTACTTTAGCAGAACGCGAGAACTTTATAATCTGACGCCAGGCGCGACCAGCGTCCGTCGGCAACAGGCGCGAAATGCGACATGTTGTATTCCGCGCCGATGCGTCACCCAGACAACACCGCGTCTCCCTCCCTCTTTTTGGGACGAAGGGACGCCGGACGCTCTGAAACGTGCATGCGACAAAGCAACGCAGCGCGGACCGCGCCTGCGAGTTTATGGCAGGACCGGCGCCTGGCGTGGCAATGCCGGCGTGACGCGACAAATTAAACGTTGGCGAGCACGCGCACCGCGTCCCATCGAAATGTGTTGGCGCCTTGACTGTTTTATGTAGTCGTGTACTCGTACTATGCCTCTCATGATTATGATGTTCGCACCAGTATCATACCTTTGTCATCCATTCACATCCCGTTATACCAAATTTGGTATAACTGAAGCTAGCGACTGCCGCCAGTGCTTCATTAGCGTGCCGTGTAGTCATGTTGTTACATGACACGCATATCATGATTTTTAACTTAGGGTCGGTCCCTTGTGTTCGCCATGCAATCATTTCATGCCATACCAGTTTTGCAACATGTCATGTGAACAGAACAAACGCAAGATCTGCAGTACCATGGAATGTTTTCATGAAATACATGTGATAATTTTCATGTTATGACTAGTCAAGTATGTTCTTTATACAGTCATGGTATGCCATAGCAAGTTTCGTATCGATACCATTCCCGAAACGGCCAGGAGAGCTAAAAGTCGTCGTCGGCTAGATAGATAGATAGATAGATAGATAGATAGATAGATAGATAGATAGATAGATAGATAGATAGATAGATAGGTAGATAGATACGCTCTAAGTCGCTGAAGTTCGCTAAGAAACGCGTAGCATTTAAAAGGTGCTATTTGCTTCCTCGGGAGATCGGAACAAGGAGCAGCGCCTTCAGCTGTGGTGTGCAGGATGCATGGTGGGCGATCTTACTGCTTAGGGTCACGCTCATTCACGCCCCGTTTGCGAGTGCCAGCTGTCCCAGCACGCGGGGGAATGATGTGCACATTGCACCTAAAGGCAGTACGCGACAGGTGTGCCCAAAAATTGGTCACGCTGACCTCCACTTGCTGAGGACGCCAGCATTATGTCAAGTATTCCTTGAAAAACGTCCGTACGAGGAATCACGGAAGCTATGGACGCCTTTTCACAGGAAAAAAAAAAAAACATTGCCATGTAGGGCCAACGAACGAACTTAAATGCTGACGTCACTGCCTCGAAGATGAGTTTTCGGGGGTTTTTATCTTTTTGGAGTGCGCACGTGGAACACCCTTCGGTCTGTGAATTCACCCCGCCGGGGGACAAGTACTTGATGTTGAACCGCCAGAGGAGTATTGTAAACAAGGAGTGATTTATTCCACAGGTAAATATTGTTGAATCTCGAGTGGATAGCTGAAGTCCGGCGCGGCTTTCTGAAGTACGCTGAGCTAGCAGTGCGTGGTCAAAGTTCAGCGCGCAATGAAAATGAGTATCTGTACGAGCCAATGAACATAATTAGAGTTCATTACTGTTTACAACAGGGCTGTTCAATCAAATTACTGGGTGATACACGCCAGAGAAATTACCACAGTGCATCCGCCTTCCGTTTTTTTTTCACCAAGTAGTAAGCTGTACGCTTTGTGGCGGGAAGCTAACTTACACCTTTCAAATTCTTGACGGAATCGCTGATGGCGATGGTAATTGATGCAATTGGTCATATCAATAGATACCAAACTTTTTCCTGTTTTTTTATATATTATATGCCTACCTAAAACTTTACTTTAGTGAAAACGATCAGGTGCAGCCAAAGAATGTAGCATGGGCGTGAATGATAAAGCTTTTCTGTATTGTAGTCATCTTGATCCAAATATGAAAGCAGTAAACTGAATGATGCGATAAATTATTAAACCTATTTTAACATTCGTCGGGCTGTTTTAGGATATTATAATTTTTTCACTCATGTATCACAATTACTGAACGCGGCTAAACAGTTCGAGTTACGCCTTCTAGATCATCCTTAACTTTATTATGCGTTGGTGTCCAGTATTGTTGTGTCAACAAATGAAAACTGATATATGTTCGTTGACTACGCACGGACCATCGCATATTTAGGCTGCTGTCGTTATTCTGTATAATTGAGTTTTCACTATCGAAATGCGTGTACAGAGATGTCGAGTTTGTGTTGTACGGTGATAAATTTTGTCTATTTAGGCAGCGCGGATGGAAAGGCACGATAGCCAGCAGAGGCGAAAAGGATTTATTGCAAATAAATTTCATGGTAAACAGCCCAATTCTGTCCCTTGGGATAAAGGTAACCAGTCTATTTTCCTCTTCTGTATTCTTTCACATTTGTTCTTCGTTCTCAATTGTAACCAAAACATTTCGTGGCGCTAAAGTACTTCGCCGAGAACAGGATGATGACGTCTGCTAGCGTCCCTAGCAAAACGCTAATGTAATCTATAAATACTAAACAAATGGATAACAAAAAACTTTTGTCACTCGCTTGAGCCCCAAACTACAACCTCTGAGCTGTAAAGCCCTTACTGAAGCCACCGACTCAACTGTTTCCTGCAGGACACGTATTATGTTATTTTTTCAGCGTTACTAAAAAGCCAACAAACGCCCGCTTGCGGTTCGTCACGTGGATATTTGGTTTTCTCAAACAATCCTTACAACGCGAAAAAAAATGACAAGTTTCAGATATAAACAACTCTGTTTATCAGAAATATCTCGTCCTCGGCGTAGAAGTACGAACTTTAGTCAGTTTTTGTAATTTTGTTTCAGTATATCTTAACCTAATAAATACTTATTTATGAGTCAGCCCAAGATAGTTCTGTGGGCGTAGCAGGCTACGCTAGCAGAAACATGTCGTGTCTAACTGAGTACTATTCCAGAGAAGTTGCATTGCTTTTCGTGTAGTCACTGACAAATCCGCTGAAGTATTTCGCTCATTTCGTAAGAGTGAATTTCAGTAATTAAAACAGTAATATAATATAAATAGCTACGAACGAGGCAGGGCGATTTGCGGGGCTGGGCAGGTGGAGCAAAAAAACCATGTGCGTCACAAGGACTGCCCCCGCATATCGGGCCCATGGTACGTACTTACTCCAAACAACTTTTTGAGAAGTAGAGAACGGAGTGTAGGAAAGCTGAGGAAGATATTGTGAAGGTAACACGGAGACAGATCCTGGATCGAGAACTCAGCCAAAGCACAGATTTGGTTGCCCTGAAAAGGGCCTTTCAGTGTAGCTTCGGTGAAAAAAATTGCCCGCAGCTTCCCTCGGGGGAACACTGAGGAGGATGCGGAGCATATAATTGGTTAACGGGGTGTTAAAGTGCGACTTACTTGGGTCGATGGCTAAATTGGTTAACGTGGTTGTGAAATGGGGTGTTAAATTGCGACTTACTTGGGTGGATGGCTAAATTGGTTAACGTGGTTGTAGGAGGGGGTGTTAAATGAGTGAACACGTACACACGTATGCGAAAGGACGGCGCTGGTCGAAGGGACGTCGATCATTTTGTTTGTGGATTCGTTGGAATTCATTTCACCGCGACCTTGGACGTCGACGCGCCGTACAAACCAACCGACGAGCGGCCACTGAGCGAGCGAGCGCCGACCTTGAGTATATATACAGCGCGACGGCGCATGCACTGTCAGCTGTTGAATGTTCTCGAAGGAGAAGCGCGCGCGCGGCACAGATGGCGACGGCGCGACGGCGCATGCGCTGTCAGCTGTCGAATGTTCTCGAAGGAGAAGCGCGCGCGGCACAGATGGTGGGCGATGGCGCGACGGCGCATGCGCGCGCGTCAGCTGCAGCTGTCGAATGTTCGAGAAGCGGTGCGGACGGCGCGGACGGCGCACTACAAGGCGCGAGTATAAGATGCTTCCGCATCTAAAACTTCACAAACGCGCACTTCCGAGGACGGCGCAAACCTTGACGAACGCGTCAAAGCAAACCCAGCCGCTGCATGAGTACAACGCGTACAGGCAAGTCAACAAGTCGTCGTTGACATGGAAACTACATTCTCTCAGGGCTGCCTGCAGGTTGCGACGAGAAAGGTAGCCCGGTCCGTGGACGTCGAAGCGCCGAAAAATCACCGCCCAATAATGCGCAGCTTCGGGCGCCATATACATCAGCTCGGAGGGGTGGCTGCCTCCCCTCATGATGCTGCACTGCAGCAAGAGCGCCGCAGTCCGAGGCATCATTGGTGGGGTGCTGCGCAGTTGCTCCAGACATCGGAGAAACTCGTCTACGAGGCGATGGTTCATAGTTGATTGATTGATATGTGGGGTTTAACGTCCCAAAACCACCATATGATTATGAGAGACGCCGTAGTGAAGGGCTACGGAAATTTCGACCACCTGGGGTTCTTTAACGTGCACCCAAATCTGAGTACACGGGCCTACAACATTTCCGCCTCCATCGGAAATGCAGCCGCCGCAGCCGGGATTTGAACCCGCGACCTGCGGGTCACCAGCCGAGTACCTTAGCCACTAGACCACCGCGGCGGGGCGATGGTTCATAGTGAAACGCTTGAAAGAAAATTCGACTCGAGTGAAAATCCTGATGTTCACCGTATTTTATGCACCCCTGTAGGTTTTGCGTGACTGTCAACCGATCACCCTTTTGCCCTTAGAGTTGACTCCGCCCCCCATCCCAGAGCATTTATATGTTCACCTTCAGGTTCACTTGCACGTTTGTTTCACGCCTTTCTTTCTTTTCTGGAAAACCAGTTTCTGGCTAACGAGGATTAGCGGAGCTCCCCTCAAGGTCACTTGCTCACTACTTGCACAGTACAAAACATATTTTTCTGAGAAAATACTTCACCTGCATGAAATGGATGGATAATGATGTACGTCCCACCTTGAAGGAGAGTATTCCAAGCGCGGTTTTGCAACTGCAAGGATTTACTAAATTAGCTATGGTTCTCAAAAAAGTCAGCAGGCCCGTGTCGTTGTGGAGCTAGGTTTAATGCTGGGATAAAAATGTCGTGTATGCCTGATTTTCTGGAATATAGTAATAACTGCGAAGCAAAACTTTGCATACCGCATGCACTTTTGGTATCTATCTATCTATCTATCTATCTATCTATCTATCTATCTATCTATCTATCTATCTATCTATCTATCTATCTATCTATCTATCTATCTATCTATCTATCTATCTATCTATCTATCTATCTATCTATCTATCTATCTATCTATCTATCTATCTATCTATCTATCTATCTATCTATCTATCTATCTATCTATCTATCTATCTATCTATCTATCTATCTATCTATCTCCAGAACGTGGTAGACACGACGACCATATACATCATTAGAGAATGTCAGTAAAGACGAGTACAGAATCGCTTCTTCTCCGCGCTTTGTGTTGCTGCCCACGCTTTATTCGTATTTGGCGCCATGGGTGAATACAAAAGAATACGGGATGAGCCAGCACTATAATGCCGTAGTTTCTTGCTGCAAGCGCACGAGTAAAAGTTCAGGCAACGCCACAAACGGCTGCTAACTAAATATGGCGGTCCCAGTGACGTCATTGCCCCGTATACTCCATTTTCTACATCAAGTGCTAGGCTGTCGAGGCTGGCAGGAATTCTTGGGGTAGATGCCTTCAAACCAAGAAATAATCCAACAAAACCTGTAATGCGAGGCATTTTCGTCGTGAGGTCGCGTAAACAATAATGGTGGTTTGCAGGGGCGTAGCAGGAAATTTTTTCTAGGGGAGGGTGGGGGGCTCACACAAACCCGACTTAGGTGGGAGGGCACAGGCATCAGATTTCCACTAGGACGTGACTATCGGCTGCAGTTTGAGCAGATTGTGTAAATGTATGTCAAATGCACGAGACCTTCCCCCTCGTGATGCGCACGCTCGTGAAGAGACTGAGTTAGTAAAAGTAAAGTAATTGCAGTAAATTACAGTAAGCGAAATGTACAGTGACCGTTCTGAACAAGGACCTCACCTCGCACCATTGAATGAACTATCGTCTTCGAAAACACATCATTACGATGACCTGGATATCGGAGAAGACATAGTTAATCGCTAATCTGTGTTAGACGAAGAGGGCGTAGTCTTTGTCGGCGTGAAGTGCGTTTCAAGGGTCAAGGACGGCTCTGCTTACAAAGAGGATTAAGAGGCATACGCAGGACGTTTTTGTACATTTATATTTAAATTTTGGTTTCGGTTACTTTGCTGAGCAAATAATTTCTTACTGTCGACAGTTGTGGCTGCTTGTCTAGTGGAATGATTTTTACGATAAGCTCTATATGTCAAGCAGGCCTTAATCATATAGTGGTTTTGGGACGTTAAACCCCACATATCTATCTATGTCAAGCAGGCCTGATGCTGTTATATCTTTTAGTAAACATTTTATTTATGCTTTACTACGCGCATTCAAGCATGCTTGCGATACGCAATAGTATTTTTTCGGGTAAGTAATGCTGCACGTGGGCAACAAGATATTGCACGAGTTATTTTTCGGGCAGACTTTCTCGCAGCCTTGTTGACATTATAGTTGCACTGTGGCTTTGAATAGCAAGGAAGCACGCCAATCATAAAAGTTTTATTGTGGAATCTGGGAAGACAAAGTATTCATTGTTGAGAAATGCTCACTTTCTCAACAATGTTCACGTCACAACAAGTTCACAACAAGTTCACTTTCTCTCAATCGAAAATGCCCCCGGGATGACACTATACCTATTTACATAGAAATAACTGGCTCACTGCGCATATGCGCAAAAGAAGCTTAAATACGCGCCAAAACGCGTAATGTTCTCGGTTTTTTTTTGTAGATTTCCTCGCTCTGTTAAATGAAACGATAGCATTGCGGCAAGGTGTCTTCCGTTGTTTGCAAGCTTGTGTTTGTCATTTTCCTTTACGTCAACAGATTCAGAACTGTAGAGAATATTTCACACCGCAGCATAGATATGACATGTATACTCTACTCTAACTAGTACAAGCTTACATGTTTGCAGCACCTACGCCTGCGTGAACTGGAACAGCCTGGTACCACACAAAGTATCAAGTGATCGGTTCACTAGTGATGGAAGAATGAACTCCTGTCTAGAGCAGAGTCAATCGTTATCAATTTCCCAGAACGCGCGAGCTCCAACGAGAAGTACCAGCGCGTGCAACAAGAGTTTACTTACGCAGTATCTGTGCACTATCCGTGACGGTCGGTTGTCTGTTTCGGGCATTCTGATGCCAGGCTCTAGAACTTCACTACTGGCATCAACTCCATCGCGTTCATTCACGTTTGTGTGTGGCATCGCAACGCAACCGAATCCACCAGCCCTCCGTGGGCGGGCAATTTTCAACGCGAGACATTTCGCGCGCAAAGTAAGATACTGCACTGTGATGAGAAATATAGGCAGCTGGGAAAAACTGGAGGATGGTGCTCCCGCTCTGCTCTGATGACCTCACTCAAACCAGAATGTACCGGAGCATACACATTTGTTTTAACGCGATAGCGTTGGGGAGCTCGTGTTGCAGAAATCCCGCCATCAGTATTGGCCTTCTTGGTTGTGAGCGAAAAATCGTTTGTGGGTCTGTGCCCGAAAAATCAAGTTAGCGATATCGCCCCGGGGAGCCGTTACTTGTCCACGCGTGCGCCTGCGATCACACCGTCAAAGCCGCGCATGCGGTAAAAAAAAAGTGCTCAAGGTCACGTGGCGCGGTAGTTTATTCGCCCCTGTCACCTTTTCCTAATCTGTGTCCAGCGCTTTCGCCAGGACGAGACAATACATAATACAATTGCAGCAAACGACCAACCTTTGTAACTTCACTCGCACTGGATGGATTCTTGAAATGTTTGCGGCGTTGAATACGTGAAGCAATAAGCTCTTCTAGTGAATTCCTTCCATGGCTACTTGAAAAAGTGTTTCAGGGGCGATCTAACATATTTCGCAGATTTCGTTCAACATATCTCACGACGAAAACAAGCCCATTCGGTGATGTGTAGGCGCCTTTGAGGTGCAAATAGACTCTTTCTTCCCGATAGCAATATTCTGTTGACCCCTTTGCGTATGCCTGAATGCTGTGCACTCCAAAACACACCAATATAGATAACAGAGACACACGAGTGAACATGGTTGAAGCATGCGTACTCGGGCACCTCTTCAGTGCTGCTTAGAACGGCGTCCATTTTCCAATCGCCGTTCTGTAAAAGGTCGAGCAAAGCAAAAATTATTCGCGACGTTGCGAATCGAGGCGATTCCACGCTCCCGACTGTCGTATTGCACCCGAGTCGAGCTTCGCCGCGGTGGTCTAGTGGCTAAGGTACTCGGCTGCTGACCCGCAGATCGTGGGGTCAAATCCCTGCTGCGGCGGCTGCATTTCCGATGGAGGCGGAAGTGCTGTAGGCCCGTGTGCTCAGATTTAGTTGCTCTAAAGAACCCCAGGTGGTCGAAATTTACGGAGCCCTCCACTACGGCGTGAGTCATAATCATATGGTGATTTTAGGAGGTTACACTCCACATATCAATCAATCAATCAATCAATCAATCAATCAATCAATCAATCAATCAATCAATCAATCAATCCAATTTGACACTTTGTACAGTGACGACTGCAATGCAGGTGACAAAGCATGACTAACGTCGTCTAGCAGACGAAATATTTGCGGAGCAGCTGAGCCTGACTTCACTTTTGTTTGTGGAGTAGTGGTCAACTGTGGTGCGATCTAGAGGTGACCGCGAGGTAGCACCACTGCTAGTGCTCGCAGCGCTAGAAATGGCGGGATTCCCAGCTGGTTTATTCGTGCTAGATACCAGTGATATAAATCAATAAAGGTGAGTTATTCATTCCTCAGTTGCGTTTTAGGTCGCAAATTGCTGCTACGGGGTCTATAGCTACTCGCTGACGCAAAAAAATCTTGGAATGAGTAAATTTGATGTCAGTGCTCCTTCAACATGAGTTCGACAAAGCAAAACAAAGAGGCGATCAAGTTGGCACTGACTCATTGTGGCGTAATTGTTGCGCAGAAAAAGACGAGGACAAAAATGTGAACACCACAAGCGCTTGTGGTTGTCGCTTGCTCATCCTCGTATATTTTTTTTCCGCTGGATTTACGCCATATTAACCTAAGTAAATTGAATCAAGTCACTGTAATATTTGCAGTGCTGATTAGGTATACAACGATGGAAAATATCTTAGTTACGGGTTCACTCTATAAAAAGTTATTATTTGTCATTGCTAAACATACGTGGTTAAAAATCTTTTTCGTCTTGGCAGTACACAACAATGATAATGTTTGTGCATATTTCTATCAATAAGTGCCAGGTCGAGGTCTTCCAGTGCGTAAACATTTTTGTGATATCTCATGTGAGCTGAACTAATAGAGCACGAATAACTATAAACAGCGTTAATTTTTATAATTGTAGTCAATTGAGCTAGATCAATGTGTTTTTTACATAGTTTCAGAACGCATACACGCACTCACTTAGATGAGAAAGTTATTTTGATTGTGTAAGTGGTATCCAAGATAATATTCTAGAAGTATACTGGACTCTTTAAGGAATGTGGTGCATTCAGGACAAGAAAGAGAGGGGCCAAAGGAAGCTGAGAGAAAGAAAGAGAGAAAGGAGACGGCACCCTTCGAAAAAAAACTAGCTGTGTATTTCTGTGTTGATGATGGAAAAGAGTACAATACTGCTGCTGATCTCTTTTTTTTTGCTTTTTTCAGTCCTGCTGCCATGGAAGTGACTAGTTCTTTTTTGGTGGATGACGGGAGTACGAACAGTGGGGCGACATATTTTTCACCCCCACAATGAAACAATGCCGGCCTGTTAACAGAAGTTGTGAAAATAAAATTTCTGCAAGGCCGGTCAAGTCGTGACACTGAACAATGACGCAGGCGTCTTCAGCATGAACTGCCGAACCGCTGATCATGCTGATGACGTCTCTGCAACACCTCACTTAACCTTTTTTTCTTCTATACACTTTTTTCTACCCCCCTTTCTCGCAAGCACTACCCGGTACTTTCACCGGGCTGCAGGAACTACGCGCCTTGACCGTCTTCTAACCACTGCCACCATCACCACCTTCTGTGAGCTCCGGACGCTTGCACGGAGGTGTAAGTTGAGTAAACAGGTCGGCCTTCTCTTATTTCTTTGAGAATGCAGTTAGCTTAGGTGGCGTATCGTGTGTTTCTTTTATTGGTTATTAATTTTCCTAAGTAGTAGTGAACTTTTTCTTATTTTGTGCTTGAGGCTGTTCGCTTGAAGTAGTACAGGCTCATACAATAACCACTTTGAAATATGTTCACAGCGACAAGTATCAAAACAAAGTTGGCAGTGCAAAAAAACATGCAAACTTATCTCGAAAATTATTTTCCAAAGGAGATGAAGCTATGATTTTCTTAAAAGAGGCCTCAATGATGCCAACTGTAAGGGACCATTTTACTAGAAGGATGGCGATGAGCACACAGTAAAACACGACCTTACTAATCTGATAAATTATTCGATAAATGTAGGAAATGACCCGGAGGCATGTTCCTGATGCTGTCTTTGAGAGCAACGATATTCAATTATTGAAGTGAAAAATTGCTTTTGAATGTTTGAGCGGAGCCACACTCATGATGGCCTCGCAGCCGTTTGGCTAGCTTCACATACACCAATTATGGTATTACGGGACGTGAATGGACGACAAAGGGATGTGACTGGTGCAAGCATGATAATCATGTGATGCGTGCCATGTAACAACATGACTACATGCTACGCTCATCATGTGCTTGCGGCCTTCTCGCTAGCCTCATACGTACCAAATTCAGTATTACGTGACGCAAACGGACGAGATATGTAAATGACATGTCCAAACATGATGATCATGTGCGTCATGTTACAACATGACTACATGCTGCACTCAAGATGCGCTCGGGAACGTGTCGCTACATTCATATACGCCAAATTTGTTATTACGTGACCTGAAGGAATCATGAATGTATATGACTGGCGCAAATATAATATTCATGATATGCATCTTCTTTAAAACATGACTAATTACCAAGCTCATGATGCGCTTGCGGTCGTTTCGCTGACTTCATAAATCAAATTTGGTATTAGGTGACGTGAATGGATGACGAACAAAAATGCCAGGAACAAAGATGATAAATATGACACTTAAGTCATGTGCAGCATAATTTACTTCTGCCTGGTAACGTTGCACTGATTTTAAAAAGACATATCAAGCTTCCTTCCACATTCCTGCTTCGCATATCATCGATTCCCACTGTACGTGGTATCTGCCATTTTTTCATTGAAACATAAAGGAGCGAAGGAAAGACTACAAGACAGAAAAGGTAGTAGGATAACTAGGCATAAGAGTGGTTGACTATGTTAAGCTGGAGGAATGGAAAGGTGCGGTACGATTTGCCAACATTGCAAACGGACCTAGCAGGGAACCACTCATGCCTTGAAGCGAAATAAAACTCTGGAAAAAAATCTAGGAAAATCACCATGGGGACAAAAGAAATACACACAGGACAAGCGATGGTATCGTGAACGTCTAACTCGGCGCCATTTTGGATTCTTTCGTGATTCATAAGGGTAAGATTGCGATATAGACCCCAGTTAGCCACCCTTAAAGCATGATGGTGAAAAGAGAGATTCAATTGCGCGAAGGAGTTGGGCGGGAAGGGAGACATGGTACATTTATTTTGCCGTAATAAATTTATACTGGCATCATGTTTTAATCAATATTGGTCATTTCGCGTCAACCATTGCATGGAGTAAATGGGGAAAAATTTTCAACCTCGGAATTAATATTGGCAACCAAAATTTGCAAAGCGTTACAACTGCATGGACTTCACGCAGTAAGAACTAACAAGTTAATAATAAATTTTTACCGCAACCAGCTGCTTGCTCAAGGAAAACGTTTTCTAGCCCCAACTCTGAATCAAGCGGGCACGTTCATGTAATTCTTTAGCGTGTGCCTCCAATCGTCCGAAGAAGGCTGCAGCTCCATCTATCTCTAACAATGTTCGATTGCTTCCCGCAACGTGGAGGAGGCCCTTGCAACATGCTTTACAAGGGAACGCATACTAAAGTGAAATGTAAACTTGCTCATGCCATTTTATATTCATGTCAATCCTGATGCCAATGTTTCTGTGAAGCTACAATGAATGAATTTGCTCATGAAATTTAATTCTTATGTCAACCCATACGCTTCTTTACGTGCGAACCTACAATGAATGAAATTACCCAGTAGTCATGTGACTGGTGCTTCTTGTAGCAAAATTTCAGTAATTTTATTTTTCGCCTGAGCACGTGCCGAAAGGAACACAGAACAAACTTTTTGCCGCCAAGATTTTCAACAAAAAAAAAAAGATTAGGTCCTAAAATAAATAGAAACAACCTTCATTCCAGATTGAAAAACCTGGAAAATAATGAATTTGATGTGGTTTTCACAAACTGCTGCAGTCTAGCGGCAGCGCCATGAACTACAGAAGCCGACGTCTGCTGACGCCAAACCCACCCAAAAAGGGAAGCCAAAAGTGCCAGCAGACGGCAGTTGCTTGCGTCTGTCCGACTCGCTCATTTCGCCCTCTGGTTTCCAGAACCGGTATGAACAGCACTGGTTGCGAACAATGCTCTCGGCTGAGGCAGAGCTTCAGCGTTTTTGTGGAAGGGGGAAAGTAAAATTAAAGGAAAGGCGAGAAAAAGAAGAGGAGGAAATGAACTCTTGCGCTCTTCATGCGCCTCGGGGAATCTGACTTCATGGCTCCTGCTAGCGTGGGGGCCGCTGCGCGCTCAAAATTCATCAAAAATACAGGCAATAATTTAAAAGTATCGGAAAATGACTTTTTCATCGGAACCATTGCATCTTCCGCTTGAAATTACGACAACTTGTGGGTTTTTTATTTTTTATATTATATTTCTATATTAAAAACTCACTTGCGATTCGTTACCAGGTGTATCGCTAGGCGTATATAGCAGGCCACACTGGAAGAAAAATGTCGTGTCTAGCTCAGTTTCAGCAACGTAGTACTTCTCCAGAGAAGTTGCATTGCCTTTCGTGCAGACAGCGACGAAGCCACTGATGTATTTCACTGATTTCCGTAATCAAAACAGCAACAATAATATACAGATGCTGCGAACGAAACAGCGCGCTAAGCAGTGGTGGGGAGGCGGAGCAATTAAACATGACATTTTGGAGCAAGCTTGGACTGCTATGCTTACCAAACCATCTTGTGCCGAATCGCAGCTAAACATTGAATGGGGTTAGAACATGCCCAAGCAAAAAAAAAAAAAAACAGAATTTAGCTACAAGAAATGCCCACAACGTGACCATGGGTAAATTTTCTCATTGTAGGTTCGCATTTAAAGAGGCTTTGGGGTCGAAATGCGCATCAGATGACATGAGTAATTAGGCATTCTCCTTTAGTTTGGATGGTCGCTCAACCTCGCTGTTTTTTTTGAGCTTTTTTAAATGTTTATTGAAACGGTCCTTTCCCTGGCTCTACAACATTCCTAGCTCCTACAACAATACGGAGCTATTCATTTTTTTTCGAAGAACATAGTAAATTTGGGGAATAAGTTAGTTGCAAAGCCGCACTTGGAGTGCTGTTCTTCAAGATGGGAAGTATGCATGAATATCTATCCAGTTTTTCTGGCAGGTGAAAGCCTTTAACTGAAGAATATTTTTTCGTATTGGGCATGTAGAGAGCAATTCACCTGGTGAGGAGTACAACTTATTTGCTAAGAACAGGTTTTTCCAAGAAAGAATGAAAAGCACGAGAAACATGTGCAAGGGAATTCGAAGGCGAACAATAATGCGAGAGAGACAGGGATAGAGAGGAGCCTAACTGCAGAAAGCTGATTCGTTGACAGTTGCGCACAACCAACAGGGGTGCACAAAAATACCAGCAGGATTTTCACTCGAGACGAGTTTTTTAGGGGCGAAGCTCCTTAGGGCGTGGGCTGTGCGTCCCCTGTAGCCTGTATGTAGCCACCTCTAGTTTAGTTCTTGCAGTGTTCACTAGATGGCGGTACCGTCCCCTGTATGTAGCCACCTCTAGTTTAGTTCTTGCAGTGTTCACTAGATGGCGGTACCGTCTCCTGTATGTAGCCACCTCTCGTTTAGTTCTTGTAGTGTTTACTAGATGGTGGTACTTGTAGCTGATGATGAAAAGATGCAAGATGTTATAAAATAGAAAGCGGTACTTGTAGTTGATGAAAGACGCGAGATCTTATAAAATAGGAATGATGTCACATATGGCGCGTGTCATTGGTTGAAGGCAATCGTTCGATTTAGTGCGGCGACGTACGCTAGGGGGAGCGATGTAATAAAATCGAGTGGGCAAAATGTACAGAGGATTCATGGTTTACCAGGTTTACCTCCGGAGCTTCGCCCACTCATCATCATTCACTTCGTGGATATGGCGGAATTTTTTTCAAGCATTTCACTATCGACCATCGCCTCGTGGACGAGTTTCTCCGACGTCTAGGGCCACGGCGACGTACTCCAACAGTGATGCCTCGGACGGCATCGCTCTTGCTGCAGTGTTGCACTTTGAGGGGAGGCTACCGCGGCTCCGAGCTGCTGAATATGGCGCTCGAAGCGGCTAATCATTGGGCGACCATTTTTCGGCACTTCGACGTCCATGGAAAGGGCTACGATTCTCGCCACGACCTGCAGGCAGCCCTAAGAGAAAATAGCTTCCATGTCAACGACGACTTGTGTGCTTCCCTGTGCCAGTTGTACTCGTGCAACGACTGGTTCTCCTTTGACGCATTCATCAAGGTTTGCGCCGTGCTTGGAAGTGCGCGTTTCTGAAGTTGCCTCACCACAGCTACACCCCAAAGGCCCTTTTCAGGGCCACCCAATTTCTTCTTTGGCTGAGTTCTCGATTCATGATCTGCTTCCGTACTGCCCTCACATTCTGTTCGTTAGTATTTACCTAGCTTTCCTACATTTGCTTCTCTACTTCTAGCATAGTTCTTGGAAGTGAGGACAAACCGCGGCGCCGATATGCCGTGGCAGTCCATGTGACGTACGTGGTTTAGTTGCTCCACCTACCCAGCACTGCGTAGTGCGGAGTCTTGTTCGCACTTTCTGTATATTATTGATGCTCTTATGATTACTGAAATCAGTGAAATACATAAGCGGCTTCGTCACTGCCTGCTCGAAATGGAATGCAACTTCCCCGGAGAAGTATGGCGTTGCTGAAACTCGGTTAGACTATAGCGTTCGATAATATGGGGTAGCGTGTTCAGGGAAAAGCCGAACTGAATGCAGGAACAGCGCAACCTACAAGTAGTTACTTCGTAACTACAGAAGCGAAAAACAAGGACAGAAAAGAGCGCTGACTTTCAACAAAGATTTAGTATCGGAGTGGTGTACATATATAGGCGAAAAATGACAAAGCCACCATGGCTATAAACTCTGTTTTTAAACCCAGCCACTCTTCTATAGCAAAAGCTAAGTTGAAAGCGAAAAGGCTTTGCAGCTCTCTCGGCCTAGAAAAAGTTGCTAAATGTATTGACAAATCAAAGAACCTAAGTCTTGACATATTTTTTACTGCTAAGACGCATAAGATTGACTGCCCACTACTGGTTATTGTTTCTGAGAACGGTACCTGGCAAAAACAGGTCGCCTTGTTTTTAAAAGAACAGCTCAACCTTTTAACTATTGACGATCCTTTCCTGCTAAAAGACTCTGAGGCAGTTATTAAATTTTTAAGGTCTAATGACGAAGGACTGAAGGCTTTATCAATAGACGTGAAAGATCTATATTATTCACTTCCACATAACGAACTGCTCCAGTGCTTAGAAGAATGTATTGATTCGTTTGGGTCGATAAACTTCCAGAATGCGTCAGGTATGCCAGTTCAAGGTTTTCTGGAATTGCTTTCATTTTATTTAAAGTCAACGATTGCATCTTGGAATGAGCGACATTTTATTCAAAAAAGCGGCGTTTGCATAGGTTCCTGTTTGGCACCAGTCCTGAGTGACATCTTTCTCGCCCATAAGGATCGCCACATTCAAAAAGATCTCGACTTGTCTCTCGTTGTGAAGGTCTGTAGGTTTGTTGATGATTTCATTGTATTTATTGATTGTTTGGATTCTGTTTTTGAAGTTGTTCTCCTTAGTCTTCAAGATTTGTTTAAGAAACACTTGTATCCTCTTGAACTCACGCATGAGTTACCGTCTGGAAATTTGATTAGGTTCTTAGACCTAACACTCTGTCTTAGAAGTACTCATTTGTGCTGGCTGTTTTCACCGAGAAGTGGTAAACCCCTTTTACCTTTCCACTCAGCTCATTCAAAATTGGTGAAAAGGGGTATTATTAAAGGTTGCCTGGTAAACGCTCTCAAGAGGTCATGCCCGCACTCGATGCAATGCAGTTTCAAAGCACAGGTAGAGCGGCTCTTAGGCGCTGGTTACTCGAGCGCCCTGATTTCTGCTGTTGCGGAAAAACTTTTGAAGCAAACTAAAAATCAAGGAGGGTGATCTCAGCCTCAAAGCGCGTCTGTTCCCATGAACTATGTTGCAGTTACGCATCTGCATAACGTGTCGCATCGGCTGAAAAAAATTGGTAAGCGCGCTGGTGTCACTGTTATTTTTTCCGCCCCAGACAAGCTTCCAAAGCTTTGTAAGCTGGTAAATAATCCAGCTGCTATTAAAGGAAGATGCACTGTGAAACACAGAACGCGCTTTGTACCTTGTGTTATTGGCGTCGTATATCTCATTCCGCTTTCGTGCGGATTGGTATACATAGGGCAAACCAGAAGGTGCCTTAATGACCGTCTAAGAGAGCACAATAACAATGTACAGAACGTAGTTCAAGGACAGCTCGGAATCCACTGCAGAGACTGCGGCTGCGTGCCAGTTTTTGAGCGTTGCGAGGTATTAAGCAAGCACAACTCGCAGGCCACGCGTGAGATAATTGAAGCTTATAAAATAAACAAGTTTGGCGATAAATGTGTAAGTTGTCCATCAGTTGCGTTGTTGCAAAAGGAGATTGCGTATCTCGATATTTTTTAAGTTACATATGCATATGTTTTCTCAGCCCATTCAACAAGAGACAAGAGTTTTGCTGATGTTGTATCGCAGTAGTTGTTCCTGCACCCTTCTACGCATGCCCATTTTTCTCATTTTTCGCCTATATATGTACATCACTCCGATATTAAATCTTTGTTGAAAGTCAGCGCTTTTTTCTGTCCTTGTTTTTCGCTTCTGTAGTTACGAAGTAACTACTTGTAGGTTGCGCTGTTCCTGCATTCAGTTATGTCCTACCAACTTGCCCAAGCTTCCACGCTTCAGGGAAAAGCCGTGGCTGATGCAGTTGGTATCAACAGCCGCGAGATGACGCCACCTTAGCATGGGCTGTCTCCTCACGCTTTGCCTTTTATGCACTTCTGTGCTTTGATATTAGTAATAGCAGGGGTTTAACGTCCCAAAACCACCATATGGTTATGAGAGATGCCATAGAGGAGTGCTCCAGAAATTCGACCACCTGGGATGCTTTAACGTGCACCTAGATCTAGGTACACCTACCTCAGTATTTCCGCCTCCGCCGAAAATGGAGTCGCCGGGGCTGGGATTCGATCCCGTGACATGCGCTTGCATACGTCGTGGCTAAAGTCTTGTGTTTAATTGCTGACACGTCCACGAAAATCTTTCTAATGGGTTTGTTTGTACTGCATTCAAAACAAAACGAAATGTCAAAGCTGCAACACACGGTCCAAATGCAGGTAATAAAAAACAACGGCGAAGCAGCCATCCCTGGGGAAACTGCCGGCAGTTTTTAATGATCGGTTGGGGAACGAATAAAAAAATCAGGAAGATTTAGGTATCGAAGGAGCATCTGTAAACCTGAAAGTTTCTTGTTATATTACTGCTATATCGAGTCGTAGTCTGCACACTGCGACAGCTTAGACTTCTTTCGTTACACGCACGGCACCGTTCTTGTCGAAAGTTGCATCATGCAACTGTAATTATGTGGCTTAGGTTACAACACTGCCATTTGGTTGAGAGGAACGCCGTCACCGAAGACTTGGGAATAATTTTGACAATCTCAGGTCTTTAAACGATTACGCACCCGCCGAAATACTGCTGCGGTGGCCAGGATATTGTACTGTACAGTCAAAAGGGAACATCACTTGGCACCATTGTCAGACTGTAAAAAGAAACCCTTTATTTACGAGCGCGCATACTGCAGTGAGCAGCAACACCGATCAAATTCGTCGCCATTCCGTGGAATTATTAGTTTACGATCCCTTCATCATGGTAGCACCCTTATGAACACCGACTGATTTTCGTGTGCAGTTTTTTTTTTGTTTTGCCTCTCGAAACTGGTTGATACCCATCACGAAAAAATGAAGTCGTGACAGCACGTAAATTACCACTCTTTTTGACACGAGATGCGGTGCGATCGAGCTCATATAAATTCAAGGTAAACAAAGCTTGTATAAGCGTACCAGCGAAGCTTCATTTCCAGTAGTCTTCGCCACCTCGGGTTCATAGTCAGCAGGAAGGTCCATCGATGAACCTGAATCAGTGCCCTTACCGTCAACACAGGGTGCTGCAGTTTTCTTGGAGATGGTAGATTCAACCGCCGAGATCTTCCACTTTCTCGGAGGTCTTGGATGCGGCGCTTTCTTCGATAAGAAGCTCGGAGCGTTAGGCAGTAACATCGGCATGGCGTCCAGCGTTAGCTCTGGTCTCCTACGTGGTACGCGAACTTCTTCGCCGTTTATAACGTGCACGTAGTCTCCGAGAACACATGAAGACTCGAAGTGAAGCTCACACACAGAGCAGCTTTCGTTCATGGGCCCATCCTTTCGATGTAGATTCTGTCTCCAAACATTTCTTCGTGCTTCGTCTTTGGGTGCAGCGAAAAGCGACGGCTGCTCACCTTTTTTCCAAACGTATACCCTGTTTCACACCTAGGCGCAAAGCAGTGTCGTTGCCGCCGATGTCTCGGCATCGCCTCACTGTCACTTTGCCAGCGAATACATTGCCATAAAAACTTTCGTTAAGCAGGCACGAACCCAAGCAACAGGTTATTGAACAGCACTCGAGAAGGCAGAGCGGTGCGCAGCTGACAATCCTGCCAGCCCATGCTATGGCAGCGCCACCTTGAGAACCGGTTTTTTTTCACGTGCGCCGCTTAACGCGATGCATGGCGAGAGGGGGTGTCTGAACACACTACCTCATATTCTAGTACACTATAGTTAGACAAAACATTTTTCTGTCAGTGTGGTCTGCTATATATACGCCTAGCGATACACATGGTGCTGAATCGCAAATGAGCGTTTAATAAAGTTAAAGGATTAGAAAAATTGAAAAAAAAAGCGGCCCAATCGTCATAATTCTAAGCGGATGATACAATTCTTCCGATAAACAAAGTTAATTTCCGATATTTTTTGAACCATTGGCTGTATTCTTGATCGATTTTGAGCGCGCGGCGGCCTCACGCGAACGGAAGCTATGACGTCAGATTCCCCGAGGCACATGCAGAGTGCAAGAATTCATTCCCTCCTCTTCGTTTTCTCGGCCTTTCCTTTCATTATACTCTCCGCCTTTCACAAAAGCGCTGATGTTCTGCCTCAGCCGAGAGCATTGTTCGCAACCGGTGCTGTTCATACCGGTTCTGGAAACCAGAGGGCGAAATGAGCGAGTCGGAGAGACGCAAGCGACTGCAGACTGCTGGAACTTTTGGCTTCCTTTTTCGGGTGGGTTTGGCGTCAGCAGAAGTCAGCTTCTGTAGTTCATGGCGCTGCCAATAGACTGCGGCAGTTTGTGAAAAGCACATCAAATTCATTATTTTCCAGGTTTTTCAACCTGGAATGAAGGTTGTTTCTATTTATTTGAGGAACTAATCTTTCAATTTGGTTGAAAATCTTGGCGGCGAAAAGTTTGTTCTTTGTTCCTTTCGGCGCGTGCTCAGACAAAAAATAAAATTGTTGGAATTTTGCTACAAGAAATGCCAGTCACGTGACTGCTGGGTAATTTCATTCATTTAGGTTCGCACGTAAAGAAGCGCATTGATAAATTGGAGCATGAAGTTTCATAAGCAAATTCATTCATTGTAGCTTCGCATAAAAATTGGCATCAGGATTGACATGAAAATGAAATAGCATGGGCAAGTGTACATTTCCCTTTAGAACGTGTTGCCTTTTAAAGCATGTTGCAAGGTCCTCCTCCACGTTGCGGGAAACAATCCAACATTCTTAGAGATGGATGGGGCTGCAGCCTTCCTCGGATGATTGGAGGCTCACGCTAAAGAACTACATGAACATGCCCGGCTGATTTAGAGTTGGAGCTAGAAAACATGTTCCTCGAGCAAGCAGCTGTTTGCGGTACGATTTAATTATTGATTTGTTACTCCTTACTGCGTGAAGTTTATGCAATTGTAAAGCTATGCAAATTTTGGTTGGAAAAAATCTACTTTCAGGTGTAAAACTTTTCACGGTTTACTCTATGCAGTGGTTTACGGTAAAAAGCCAATATGTATTAAAACATGGTGCCAGTACAAATTTATTACGGTAAAAGAAATATACCATGTCTCCCATTCCGCCCAACTAATTCGCGCAATCGAATCTTTTGATGCACCAACATGCTTTAAGGGTTGGCTAACTGCGGTCTTAACCTCACTAATCCTTAACCTCACCATTCAAAGGGAAGAAAAGAGATCTAGTTTTGTTCCACTAAGTATTATGGCATGATGGTGTTAGCCACCGCCCAATCTAAAGGGTACATCCATATCTATCCATCCATTCATACTGGTAGGATTGTGAGCTCCGCGCCGCTCTGCCTTCTCGGGTGCTGTTCAGTGACCTGTTGCTTGTGTTGGCGCCCGCGTAGCGCAAATGAGCATTTAGTGAGCCTGAGTGCGTCCTCAAGTGAAAAAAAAAATTCTTTTTCCTACAAGGACTGCCTGCAAGTTGACGGCTGGGCAACTCATTCAGCGTATGTTCACATGTAAAGAGGCGTAGGGGTAGACATGCGAATGAAATAACATCAGAAAATATACATTACCCTTTAGTTCGGACAGTCGCTCAACCGAACTGATTTCTGCTACTTCTTGTGATTACTTATTGAAATGGTTTTTTACATTATCCCTAGCTCTTACAACAATACAGGCCTATAAAATTTTTTCAGGAACCAAAACTAATTTGGTGAATTGTTACCCTTGCAAAGCCCTGCTTAGAATGCTGTTCTTAAAGCGGGAGGTACCTGACTATACAGCCAGCTTTTTCTTGCAGGTGAAGGGTTTTCACGGAAGCCTATTGTTGCTGCTGCACTTGTAGTGAGCCGGTGACCTGGGGTAGGAGTACAACTAATCCTTGTTTACTCGGAACTGCTCTTTCGGGAAAAAAGAGAAGAAAGGAATGAGACACAATAGGTGACCGGTAAAATAGGAAATCGCTGACTACTGTGGGATACTACGGCTTCCGGTTCGACGCACCATGCGGGTCAGCAGTGGCACGCACGCATTTATGTACGAGTCGCTCGCTGGATTTCGTGCCGACCGGTTGTGCGCCCGCGCGCTCCGCGCGCTTGCGACCTTCGGGGTCACCGTAGCTCTGGCCGACTGGGCTCGCCCTACGTAACCTCCTGACGCCGACGACCTTCGACGACAGTAGAGGTTTTTAGTTTAACGTTTTTGTGGTCCGCTCCACTCCGGGAGCACCCGCGAAGCCGCAGCGGAGCGGCGGCTGATTTTCCTCTTTTAGTTGTTCGTTGCCGGCAGCGAAGCGGAACTTTCTAGGGTGCCTGAATGGTTTCCCTCGCCCGCCGCTCCTTGCAGGGTGGGGACATTGTTTGACGGGGTGCTCGCCGCCGCGACCGGTTTTTCCTGACGGCCGCCGCCATTGCAGATCTCACTTCGCATAGCGACGGGAGCAAAGAAGGAGCTGTGGCCGCTCTGTCATATACTTTTTTAGGGAAATGACTGGGTGCTGCGTGCCCATGTGCACGAACAACTCCAGAAATGGTTGGAAACTCTACCATTTTCCGACAGAGCCCAAAAGAAGGCTGCTATGGATGGTGAAGATTAAGCGAGACAAGTGGCAGCCTACGAAGTCCTCGTGTGTATGCAGTGTGAGTATCCCGACATGTGTTCTTTTCTCGTCGAGAACTTTGAAACTTGTTTTTTTAAATGTGTATACGTGTCTGTGGGTCACTTTGTCGGTGCTGTAAACGCTTCACGTCTAAGTTGCAGTTTTTCTCTCTTTTTTTGCGATCTCTAAAAGTGCAGCTATGGAAACGTGTGGCGCAGCCGCAGTATTTGAAGTTTGTACCAGTTTTTAGTCACTATATGTATAAACAAAATAGGCTGCTTGTTATTAAATTGCGTATTTACAGAAAAGTGTTTTTCATTCGTTTATTGCAAATCACGAAATTCAATAAAAGTTGTGTGGTATACTGTGTCTTTCTAGTAATTCTGTCTAGGCTAAGCTAAGCTAAAATTCATGGTTCATAACGGACTTACAGGCACATTTTGAAGCAAGCCATTTCGAGCAGCACCGAGCTGACCAGTGGATAAAACTGAAGCCGAACGCTGTGCCAACGGTGTTCCCTTTCAGGGGTAAGTTACTGTTTCACTGTGCGTCAAAGATTCTGTATGAACCTAACAGGTGGCAACAGTACAAGGCTAAAATGATTTAGTTTCAAAAATTAGGATGATCCGTGGAATTCCTCGTTTGAGGATATTAAGAAAGTCGGGGTACGTGCCTGCGACCTGAGAAAAGGCATATGTCTGCAACCTATAATACTGCTAAAATCCAGTACAGGCCTGTGATTAGAGCTGGCTACCTTGTAATACTTGCAGCTTGTGACTGTCCTTTTTTGCACTGCAGGCTTGCCTCCACAAAGGAAGGCGCCAAAGGACAGGGCAGGACCTGCTGTGTTGCCTGATGCATGCCAAGAAACACGCGGTGACAACTCTACGGCCATTAATTGTACGCCACTCACAAGTGCACAGGCGAATTTAAATTCACGCACAGACAGTCTTGGCGCACAGCAACCGCAAAGCTGCAATTCTCAGACGCCTGATTCAGTACCGCACATTATGGAAAGGGAAGAAGTTGTGATCTCGGCCGATGCACCTGACGGGGCACGTGAAAACAAGCAGTTAAATAAGCAGCTCTCCGATATGGGCAGAAAATACACTCAGCTACATCAAGTCCATCGGAAAGCCACCTCAACCATTCAAGCACTAAAAAAACAGGTGAAAAAATTGGAAACCAAAATGGAATTATTCGGACAGCGTTTGAAATTCCTCAATGATGACCAGCTGCAGGCTCTTGGGCGCCAGAGTAATAAGGGAAGCACTTGGTCTGCAGAAACAATCAAGCAGGCGCTTCAGATTAAGTTTTCCTGTGGAAAAACTGGTTACCAGACACTAAGAAATCTGGGCTACCCCTTGCCATCCGGAAAAACCCTTGCACGTCGCCTTCAGGGCCTCAAGTTTCTTCCCGGAATTTTGACGGAAGTCATCGATGTTCTCAAAATCAAAGCAGAGAACATGCAAGACATTGAAAAAGACTGTGCTTTGTTCTTGGATGAAATGGAGATTGCTCGCGGGTACGAGCTCGATCGCGCTGAGGATGTGGTGTTGGGGGGGCAAACTATGCCAGAAAATCCAGACGAACCTGCACATCACGCACTAGTGTTCATGGTAGGAGGCCTGAATACGAGATGGAAGCAAGTGATTGCCTACCACTTCACCGGAAGTCATGTAGAGGGTAGTATCCTCAAGGACTACGTCATGAAGATAGTGCAGCTCTGCGCGGAAATCTCTTTAAGAATCCGTGTCGTCACTTGCGACATGGGGGCTTCTAATCGGGCTATGTGGCGCGAGCTCGGATTCTCCAGCCACAGGAATTCCATTACTGTATGTTCAGTGCCTCACCCCTGTCTGGAAGACAAAGAATTGTTTTTCACAGCAGATGCTGCACACGTGCTGAAGAATGTCAAGTCACAGTTGCTTTCATCGGAAGTATTCTTTCTGAGTGATGCAACAGTATGCCAGCACAATCTGCCATCAAAAGAAGTGAACGTGGACCATGTGCGCAGTGTAATTAAGTATGATGCTGAACGAGAGCTGAAAGTCGCCCCGAGGCTCTCAGAGTTACACATTTCGCGAGGCCATTTCACAAAAATGAAAGTGGGAGTTGCTGTCCGCTTCTTCAGGGAAGCTCCTGCAGCGATTCGGTACCTAATTAAAGAGGACGCGATAGAGCCGGAGGCAGAGACAACAGCTTGGTTTCTAGAATTAGTATTCAACTGGTACACGCTAATGTCTTCCCGCCACCCATCAGTTGCTCTCAGCCTTCGAGACATGCGGAGGTACCACGAATCAATTGAGCTACTGAACTCGGCCCTCGAAGTTTTTCAAGGAATGAAGATGGGAAGCAAGGCACAGTGGAAGCCTTCGCAAGCAGGTTTACTAATAACAACAAAAGTCGTTCTTCGTCTCCAAGACATTCTCTTGCGCAGTGAAGGATACGAATTCTTCCTCACGAGCAGAATCTTGCAAGACTGCCTCGAAAATTTGTTTTCGGTGGTGCGCATCAGGAAGCCTGTTCCTAACGCATATGACTTAAAGTGTGCCCTGAAGCTTGTGTGCGTGAGTCAGTTCCTTCATGCACCCGGAACGTCAAGCTACGAAGTCGACGATGCTAAGTACCTCGCCGACATGCTTGCAAAAGGCAAACAAGAGCACGGGGAGGTGGAAGCTGATGTCATTGATGACTCGGAAATTTTGTTCATTGAAGAACTTCAAGAAAACGAATGCAACATCCTTTTCTACATCGGCGGCTTCCTTTTAAAAGGTATGCTGAGTGTTGTAGCGGGATGCGGGCATTGTAATTCTGCCTTGTTAGGCTCAACTGAAAGCGAGCACGCAACTCTGACTATTCTGAAGGAGTACAGGAGTGAAGGTGGCAACCTCACATATCCCAGCAAGGATGTTTTGCTGACACTCAAGTCGTGTGAAGAGCATTTCAGGGGCATCATAAGTTGGAGTGAGGGCTTGCTGCGCTTAAGGTCCCCGTTGAAGGCCGTGACCGATTATTTGAACGAGATGGTGCGCCCTTGCGTAAAGACTTGCTCCGAGCACAGTGACGCCGTAGCAAAACTCCTTATTGCGAATTATGCAAGACTGAGGCTTCGCGTGCATTTGCGCCACGTTAGTTCAAACGGCGTCAATGAACACGGAAGCAAGACGTGCGCTGGGGTAAGCCTTCCGTGACCAGCCGAACTGGACCAGTCACTTATAAATTTTATTATTTTTTCTTTCAGAACACTTATTGTTTGATTAAAATATTTTGAGTTCATTGTGAACTGGCTAACCTCCCTGTCCTTTCTTCATCCTCCTCCTTAAGTTCATAGACATTTTTCTTATTTGTTATACAATATCACATTCTTAGATAAAAACAGCGTTGTGATCTTTAAGCTGACTAAGGTTGTGATCTTTGGAGAATGTTTATGGTAAGTTAATATTATTGCGGTCGAAGCAATACCGACACAGCGTCACAGAGGCAGAATACGAGAGTGATACTTCTCGGATAATTAGATTGCTCGCTTACATATATCTATGGAAAGTAGAAAAACTGAACAGGTATAGGGCATCAAAATCGTTATTACTGCATTTCATCTTGTATTTTCCAATAACTTAGTAAGATTTTTTTCTCAGTGGTCACATAAAAACGAGAGATTCAATTGATGTTTACGCTGTTTCACTATCTCAACCAGCTATAACAGAAAAATAGCTGTGTAACAAATCTGAATCTCATTCCCGCAAGATTATTCAGAGCTGCGAGGGCACGCAAGGCGGGGGAAAAAGCAGGATGAAGTAAGTTCAACGCGTACAATGCGAGCACTACTGAGTGGCTGGCACGCTGCACAGCCACTGAGGAGTGCGGTGAGTTTAGGTAACAGGAAAAGGCGTGCGCTTCATGAATTAATGTAGATTTATCCTGCAAACAGTCTCCAATGACAGACGCACATATTCAGACTGCTTTTTTATAGCGCGAAATACCATTTCTCGCACTAAACTCTTCTCAAACTCTCCTCATACGCGCGCGCAGGCAGTGTGTTTCGTTGGGGTGAGATATGTAATGGCGGACGCTCTAGCAGACGACGCGGTTGTCCCCACCCTGTACGGAGCGGCGGGTGAGGGAAACCATTCAGGCACCCTAGAACTTTCGCAGTTGCAGCGCCCTCTGGTCGTTTTTATCGTCGGTGAACAAAATAAAAAAAAACATTTTTTCACGTATACAAAGCAAAACAATAACGTAACAATGATCTTTTCATGAAGTATTTAGATATCCACTTTCAATGTCTTAACTGTCTATTTTTTTGACAAAGAAGCAAGCTCTGACTTGATAGTAGCTGCTCAAAAGCCAGCAAGGTTCCGATCCAGATCCATTGCAAGCATTCACTGTGTGTTGTTTGCGCTTTTAACGCATGTGTGATGGCGGCGTTTTTATTTTTCACCGTTGAAACTGTGTTTTCGTGGCTTGCGCTGGGCAGGTTACGGCGAAGCTGCAGCACTCGCGGAAAGCGTGCCGTCTCCGGAACAAGCCATCTTGAAATGAGCAAAGTTGCTGCACGCACGAGAGAGGGCGCGCACGTTGTCCCCCTTCCGCTTGAAGAAACGGCAGCGACGCACCGCGCTCCGCTTCGGCTGCTCGTAAGCGGACCGTATTCCCCGCTCCGGTAACCCGCTTAAGGCCTTAGCGGAGGGCGCATGCGCACTCGCGTTACCTCTAGTGAAGCTCTAACTAAAAACCTCTAGTGAAGCTCTGACTTACTGGACCTGCTCTACGCCATCTACAGACGCCGACAACATCTCTCGCAAGTGTACCCCGTCCTCGGACTACAGTGACCGTGCTTCCATCTTTCCTGTCTCTCCTATCCCCTCAGTTTGTTGTTGCTTCTTCTTCCTCTTTTCTATACCTTTACTTCTACCCTTTTTATCCCTCCTCACCACCATCCCTTGTGATCCTTGTGGCGGTGTCGCTCACTGAAGCAGACAATAATGGGGCTCACTTTTCTCTTCCTTTCTCTTTATTAAGGACCACTCGCAATCATGTACTGCTGCGTTGAAAAAAGCACCTGGCCGTGCAATCTCACTGCTTTAGAAGTTTTTTTTTGCAAACCGTCACTGTGACGATGACAAGCTACGAAAGCCATGAACGGCGCGGAAATTTTTTGTCGCACTAAAATGATCTGCAATGCTCTTATGCTGCTTGGGGGTGCTGCCAATTTGGCTGGCAGATCAGTCGATACATAAAACAGTTTTCATTGTATGATACGGAACTGCTGATAAAAAGTCACCATTTCAAAGATCTCAGGGGATGGAAATGACTGTAGCAGTGTGCTAAAAGTGCATTTCGGGATCGCTGCTTCGGCCGACATCCTCAGTCGATTGGCATGAAGCGCAACACTTATTGAACGCGTTAAGATATTTTTTTCCTTGCCTTCAGTGCGCTGTAACATGAATTTCTTAAGCGAAGCCAGATGCTTATTCGAACGCTGATCTTAATCACGCTGCACGGCACGGCGGCACTAAAACAATACAGTAACACATAGACGGCGCCGAATAGTCGAAATCCTGCGCTTGTTTAATGCACTTCTTCCTTTAGCTGCCGTCCTGGCGCACAGTTTGACCAAGATAACAGCAAATGTACTCGTCCAGCGCTTCGTGTAAACTTACTTTTGAGTCAAGCTTTCGCGCTTTTTGTCATAAATATGGGTGCAATGGCCGGCGCTAATCTCGTATGGCAGGTAGATTTTGCCCACTCGTTCCCATGTTATCTTTGCTAGGCGCGCCTGCGCGACAATTTGTTTCTCCATATAATATTCGCAGCAAATTCATGCGTAAGCTTTTTTTTTAGTGTGGAATACATGCGTACCTGTGATAGAATGGTTTTCGCACACTCTGGCTTCAGCGTTTCGTATGCAAAGGCTACCTGTCGCTGTGGCTCTCTTGACAGTCGCGGCCCACCTCGTTTTTGTCTTCATTACATGAGAATTGATACCTGCGTTTGCCTTGCACGCTCGAGGTGGAGCAGCCAACGGCTTAACAACCAACTATGATTTATCAGGACGAAGATAACGGGCGACCAAACGCACGAATCCCGGATAATCTGAGGCTTGCGGTGAAGCGCTTTGTCGTCGTTTACACTTCTCGAACCGGAAGCCGGTAGCAGGCGGTGTATCCCACAATCCCTCGCCCTCTTACTGGTCACCTAATGCCAGAAAATCGATAGGGGAACATTTTTTCAAGAGAGGCTGGGGTGGGGGCGGAGTCGAGTCTAAGTGTAAAAAGGTGGTTGATTGACAGTCGCGCACAACCATAAGGGGTGTTTAAAAAAGCGGTGACAGTCAGGATTTTCACTCGAGTGGAACTTTTTTCAAGCATTTCGCTGTGAACCCTCGCTCGTAGACGAGTTTCTCCGACGTCTAGGGACAGGTCGACGTGCGCCATCATTGATGCCTCGGACGGCATCGCTCATGCTGCAGTGCTGTATCCTGAGGGGAGGCTACCACTGCTCCGAACTGCTGAATATGGCCATAGTGTACTAGAATAGTGAGCAGTGTGTTCAGCAATGAGCCGTGGCTGACGCAGTTGGTATCGACACCCGCGAGATGGCCCCACCTTAGCATGGCCTGTCACCTGACGCTTTCCCTTTAATGCACTTCTGTGCTTTGATATTAGTAATAGCAGCTTCTTAAGGAACTTGTTGGGAGCCTGCTCAACCTGTGCATGTGTCACCTTGTGAAGAGAACCCCGATGAAGCCCTTTGTGATGTGAAGGCTCAATCATATGCTGTAATATGTAGTGCTATTGTAGTTATATGCATCCAGGGTGAACGCTTGGAAACTAAAATGAGGATTTATACTAACCAGAAAGAACAACTTTATGTCAATAGTTTAAAGCAGATATTCCTGAAAGCGTTGTTACGCCCTCTAGCAACTTTTTTACCACCAAAAGCTGTACACTGATCTAACCTTCGATATTACATGAATAATAGCTGGCAGGATGACAGCCGAGAATGAAGTGAGCAGCACGAGCTAGTATGCAAGGTATGCACAGGCTAAAATTAAAAAACGGCTCAAGGAATGCATATCAACTTATGCATTTCCATCGAATACAAGGTGGAAACTTCTACTGATTTTTAAAGACGCTTCAGGAAAAATATATGCCACATTTCACCTATTGCAAACATTTATACTCGTGTTTCAAAATAGGGTTGTTGCCGCAGGTACCTTAAATTTTCTCATATTTTGCTCCGTAGTCGAAAATCTCAATATGCCACTTTATTACAGGAACAATGAGTTAAGCAGCTGACAAGATAAGCAGGGAGTTAAATGCCAGAACACTAATGCAGTCCAACCCATTTAAAAGAGACACTAATCTAAGAAACAATTCGATATAAGAGACACTAGTGTGCTTAGATTTAAATAGGGGTTTATAAGAAAATTCTTACGCGGTACCCTGCTCATAAGAGACATCTCATGTGCATGACAAGAATTGCTCCCCGGTGTATGCCTCTTATAAAAGGGTTTAACCGTATGAACAAATTGATAGAAACAGTATAAGATCATGGCATCACACTATGACACGCATCATCAGTCGTTAGGCAACTGTGTATACATGTGATGCTATTAGGCATTTAAAGCAATTACAAAGCTAAACGAGCTATGTAATTGCTTTTTATAGCAAATAAGCCAAAAGAAGTTAAATCATTTTGACGTCATTTCTTCCAAGAGTTATAAGATTCTCAGCACTCTTGCATTGGCTTCAATCTGTCTTTATGGGAAATTTTTCTTGCGTGCAGGTACAAGAGCAGGGCCAGGAAACTGCATCACATGTGCTAGTGGTGCAACTGCTACAGCTGTATAACAGTGGAGGTTGCAGAAGCCTTTCTTCAGCTTTTCAGTGAATGAAGGATGTACCAGACATCATGCGCACACAAGACAGACATCCAAGTCGATGTAGACTCCATTATTGGGAAGCAGTTCAGGCTTGTAGATATGCTGACATCAGATAATACAGTGCTTGCTTTTATTGGTGTGTTATCGATGACTTTGCTTGTAGCCATTAATAATGAAGTGAGCAGGATTGAAGACGCAGTAGCTGAAATGTCTACTCTTGAACGAGCCATTCTCGTTCTTGTGTGATTGAAAACTTGCTTACCCTTTATGTGTGTATCGCACCACTATTTTCTATGGGCCGGACAATCATCTCTCGCCACTTTACAGCCAACTGTGTAACCTTACAGCAGTACTGAATCGTGCAATTCTATGGCCAAACAAACAAGAAATTGCAAGCAATCTGCCTCAATGCTTTGAAGAATATAAAGAGGTACGTGTTGTGCTAGACTGTACAGAGGTTGCAGTAGAAAAATCGCACTGTGCTTCTTGTAGAATTTCAACATACTCTCATTATAAAGGTACACACTCAGCAAAGCTTCTGGTTGGCGTCTCACCTGCTGGATTAATTCTGTGAGCTGCGGTTTCAGAAGCCGAGCGTCGGACAGGACTCGCGTAGAGAAATTGGGAATTCTAGAAAAACTCGACGGTTTTGAAGATGATGACCTAGTTGACAAAGGTTTCAACTTGAGCTCGCTATGCGAAAACCTTGGGCTGGGGGCTCTGCCGCCTCCGTTTCTTCGTGGACAGCTGCAGTGCACGGCGAGAGACTCAGAAAAGACTCTAAAAATAGCCAGGGCACGTGTGCACGTCGAGCGTGCCATCCAGAGGATAAAAGTTTTTTAAAGTTCTGAAGGAACCTGTACCTTGGGAAGTTGTCGGCACCCTTGATGAAGTATTTATTGTGATTGGTGGAATTGTGAATCTCTCCTCCCCTATTCTCTCTGAGAAAAGGTTCGAGTGATATTATGGAACTTGTGTTCGCTATAAAATGTAGTAGAACTTATACAGGTAGTCAGAAACTGAGGTCAATGAAGAAGCTAAAGAAGCTGAGTACCACAACTTGAGGGATAACACACCACTGTGCTATGTAAAGACGATCGAGTTAACGGACCGATACACAGGGTTCCTTCGGCAATCACCTAAGAAGACTTGAAAACGAAAGCCATCTTTTTCTTCTATGTCGATGCACAGTTGTACCCCACCTCCCAGGGCACGTGTGTTTGTGAAGAGAGTTATTTTAACTGCATTCCCGAGCTGAGGAAGTTATTTTCAATGTACTCCTAAGCATATGCATAACTGTGTGGTAGAACACCTGCTAGCCACGCAATGGGCCTGAGCTCAATACTCACTCGGACCCGGAAATTCATTACTTATTTTATTCCCCTATGTCTCGATTTTTCAATCATGGACAAGATGAGTGTTCACTCACAACCAATAATCCCGACGCGGGAATTTCTGTAAAACGAGCTCTTTAATACTACCACATTATTATTCACAAACCCATTGATGCTTCCGACTGCTCACACCATGGCTGTGTATAGAGCACATGGCGAGTGACATTACACATATCTTAAGGGCAGAGGGTAGGCCCATATCTCCCATGTATTCTAAGGCTTCAGTAGCATGCATTTTTTACTTTACTGCATATAAAGTGTGTGGGTTTGTTTCATTTTGTGCATTACATGTCTTGCAGTGGAACTAAATGATAATAATCTATCCACTGTTGATATTTTTCACATTTGTTTAGCGAAGCATGTACATTTCGTCTGTACCTCCTTATAGTTCGGTAGCTTCGTATTGATGTTTGGTTTATTTGAGGAAGAATTGATTTTCTGTCTTAAATTGAAAGTATTTCTTAGCGAACTGCAGGCTATCTGTCTCGCCACCCAAGCTTGGATGCTATGCCTCATGATCGCCTCCTTGACTTGGGGTAGACCAAAATTAGTATGAAAGGATAAGAGGGTTTTGAGAACATATGTGGCTGATCATGATATGAATAACAATCATGTCACGTGCATCATCTAAACCTTTCTTTAAGACACGTGTGGCCCATACTTGTTATCATGAGTCACTGTAGACAGGTAATGCGAGAAAAGTAATTGAGAGTTTTTATCTACCTACGAATGGCGAGAACAAATATTGGTGATTTTTTGGGGCATTCAAACATTCTACCATAGTACCACACCAGGTCTCGAAACAGTTTTTGAAAAAGGCCCTGTGTAGCCATAATGCCCGTGCAGTGTCAAATATGGTGCTTACTACCTAATTATATAAACTTAAATACTACCCATGTACTCCAATGATGCAGGCGTCATGTTGAGTTAACATCATTTGGAGTTACGCGCTATCGTCGAAAGTTAGTTTAGGTTGCACTAGCCAGGACCACTGTCTTCGCAAGCATAAGGAATACATATCAGTTAAACACTTCTGATGTTGGTAATATCCATGTTGCTGTTAGAATCGCTACGGAACTCTTAACAACTGGTTATGTAAAATACATGTGACTTTGCGTGCGTACAACATTTGTGCATATCTTTAGTATCATTTAGTAATGTTTTACTGAATGAATATATTACAGCACAGTCACTTCCCTTCGGCATGTTTCGTATAACATAAGATTCTCATGGTATGTCGGATCTGCCAAATTTTTTTAAGTTGCTCTGATAATTGGTCAAAGGTAACAAAAAATAGCTTCGACATATAGAGAGCTGCAGTGAAAAAAACTCATTTCCTGTTTTGTTCGAAGAGATCATCTGTCATGAAATCATGACATGAATCATCTCCCTTTCTTTGTTCCTGGTTTGCTTTGCTGTAACTTCTGTCTCTATTGGCCGAATACTGATAATGGCGGTCAATTGCACGAAATAATAGCGCAGCGTTACACCAAAACGGCGTTGATAGTGTTTAGTGCGGCTATGTAGGCCTTTCAAATAGTCAGAACAGTTTCAAAGATGGCAGTTTTGGGTGCTTTTCATTTGAATAAACATGATGCATTGTGTTCTCTATGTGTTCCATGGTTCCTTTGCATTCTGTGCAGATACAATTACTTGAAATCATGATTTGTGGAAACTCAACATAAATAAAGGGAGAATATCATTTGCCACCGCAACAAAATCAACAATAGTGAAACTAAACTGAATATGGATGCACAGAACAGCGCCTACATGCATGTCCTGGACACACATGGCAATACGCCATGTGAATGCAACACATGGTAAATGTTAAAAAAAGCAGCGTCAATTACCTTCAAGTAGCCATAATACTTTTCTGGAAGTCTGTTACGCCAATAAGAACTACTGGTTTCAATTCTAAAACCCATTCACTTGATTTTCAAGTTATTGCACACCGCTTAGACGACAAAGACTGAACCACACGGATTCAAGCGCAAACGTTTAACTGAGTTTATTAGATGGACACATGATGCTTTTGTACAATCGTGTTTCATGGTTAGAAAAAAAGGGTTGACAAAGATTGATTTAAAAAAGTGTAAACAGTACACTGCTGATAACCACACATGCCGAGGAATCACATACCTATCGCACAACCCTACATTACGAATACAGACACATTACATCCTTCTGCGTTAGTCCCACAGATGGAATACTGACGCAGCCATTTCGCAGTCGAATAATCTCTGACACTTCAATGATTTCGCGCATCTAATAACTGTGCATAGCGACCACCTTGGTTTCTTGGAACTTCGGCTGACAGGCGCAATCTTGACAATGCAAGCCTAGGTGTCCTTGTACAGATTTGTGCGCAGTGTTGTTCCGCTCCCGGAGGCATTCATTAGGCACCTTCCACTCTGGCTTACGTAATAATTTCCGCACGAGAGCGGTATCACATCACCACTTTTTGGACACAATCCACAAACTTGTTCGTGTGGTTAGTTGTGCAAGCACTTGTTCCCGTCACATTTTTCTTTGTTACCCTGCAAAGTGATGAGAACTTATAGGGTGCCAGAAGAACCGCTTGATCTCAGACACGGCTCCCAGTCTTTTTCAGTCTATGGGAAACATTGTGAAAGTATGGTATCACAGTGGTCCTACAAAAGTCTTCGTCATCTAAGTGGTGCGCAATAACGTGACAATGAACAGATACTAACTTACTCAAGCAAGTACCTTTACATTCACTTGAGCCAGGAACCCAAGGTTGAGCATGCTCCGGAAAAAAAAGGACTTGGCTGCTTGTGTCACACAGGTCCCGTTAATTAGGGAGGCGATCGCCGGGCTAATTCCAAGGGCCGAAGTATCGGCCCCCCGAACCGCACCACGAAAGCGTGGACAAGTTAGAAGTGGTCCTTTTTGGCGCGCCAGCGGACGCCGGCTGTGGCCCAAAGAACAAGTCAGAGCCGAGAGTTGATAAACAAAACAGAATTATATTCTCAGTAACGGCAGTATAAAAACAATACAGAAGTATGCACACTCCACAATAGTTGAATACAATATGTCTCCCACCAAACAACGGACTACACAGTACAATCAGCCACACTCGAAACAACGGACACTGACAACAATACACACTACAATACAGCCGCATGCATTGAACAACCAAGACACTTAAAGACTAAGGAGATAGAAAACCTATTTAGTCCAAAGTTCTTGGAACAAAAGTCGGGATGATACTCTTCCGAGAATCACTCACTCAAAGTCTAGCATTGTTGTCGTTCCACAGCCCCCGACGTTTCTCTTCCAGGAAACCTCGCCGAAGTTTCTCTTCTAGGAAACCTCACGTCTTCAATAGACCACTCTCCGAGCTTCAGACTTCTTCGCCGGAAACACGTCGGCTTCACACACGCAGCTGTTGCCACGCGTCTTCGCTCGATAGCGGTAAACACACGCTCTTGCCTGTAGCTCGAGCCTTCACCCCTCAGGTGGAAATCCTCTTCTTCTCCTGCTTTGTCCCTACGGAAAAAACCTTCGCCGACTACACGGCGGAATCCCTATCGCTCTGGCGCTAACTTCCGTCTTCTCCTCCAAAATTTATCTTTTAGGAAACCTCACGTCTTCTCCTGCTTTGTCCCTACGGACAAAACCTTCGCCGACTACACGGCGGGATACCCTACACGCTCTGGCGCCAACTACCGTCTTCTCCTCCGAAGTTTCTCTTCCAGGAAACCTCACGTCTTCTCCTGCTTTGTCCCTACGGACAAAACCTTCGCCGACTACACGGCGGGATAACCTACGCGCTCTGGCGCCAACTTCCGTCTTCCCCTCCGAAGTTTCTCTTCCAGGAAACCTCACGTCTTCTCCTGCTTTGTCCCTACGGACAAAACCTTCGCCGACTACACGGCGGGATACCCTACGCGCTCTGGCGCCAACTTCCGTCTTCTCCTGATCTCCCACCTCGGCTGCTCCATTTAATACCTTCCGCGCGAGATTCCAGGAGGTCTCGTCATTTTGTCGGCGCGATACGCAGCGAAGGTTGGGGAGAGGGCGAGACGGTTCGAATGCTGGCCGCGATAGATGACTCAACCCGGCTTCAACCCCGCCCCTTTCCGTCTAGAAAGTTTGAGTGCTTGCTCGGCCGCCGTTGTGGGGTGGGGAGGTTCGTCGGCATCTAAAAAGTTCGAGCGCTTGCTCGGCCGCCGTTTTGGGGTGAGGAGGTTCGTCGGGGAATCTACGCTTCCGAGGGAGGGAGTCGCGCCCGCGGAGTCTGGATGTTTTTCTTTTTTTTATCGTTGACCTCGCGGCGTCACTCCGGCATTTCGTCGCGAGGAGTTGGCGGCGCGCTCTTTTCGAGCGCTCGTTCTGTGACACTGCCCCCCTCTTTAAGAATATTATCTCATATTATTCAAAACCACACAAACGAGCGCGAACAGTCACCACACACTCCGAAAGACTGTAATATAGTCTGTCGCTCATGACACGTCACATTCACAATATATCACTCAATACAACTGTACATTGTAATTCAATTCCACAACACATGAAATATACCCACAGGTACATGAATGCAACACTCCACCACATATTCCAAACAATACAAATGTACAAAGTTCTCTCATTACAACAATCAGACAATACTAACATCACGTCACCGTAAAAACATTTTGACTCGCTCGACATACAGTTGTGACACAGGACAACAACCACATTACCTTAACATATAGCACTGTCAAACACATTCTGGTTCGACCTCAGCACTTATCCTGTGCATTTCGGATGACGCTTGCGCCCTTTTTTGCGGTGCTCGCTCGATCTCTTCTTATTGTTTTTCCTCGTTCTTTTTTGGCGAGCCCTTTCCAACGACGGTATCTGAGGCGGCGTCTCAGCTATCGTTGTCACTTCCGACACCGTTAACGGGTCATAACATTCGAGGGGTCCTGTCTGTTTATTTACCAGCTTGATCATGTCTCTACACTTGGCCCGCCTGGCCAACTCCGTCTCCTTTACACTGTCGGTCAGTTGAGGTAGTGCCGACGTAAGTCCAGTTGCTCGGCCCGTGAACTCATTCAACACGATCATATTTTCATTCACTGTCTCTTGCGCCGCGGCTTCACCTTGGGCTCCAGTGAGATCCGTCACGGGCTGCTCCTCCACTGTATCTCGCGGTCACTGGGTTGGCGAGGGCTCTATCTTAGGATCTTCTCCCAAGCATTCCGGATCATTCGGTCCTCGCGCCCCGTCGATGTTTCCGATGACAAGGTCGTGCAGGGGGGTCGTCATGCATAAAGCAGTAACCTTCCCGCTGCAGTATGGGGTTTCGACCTCAATTTCTGCTTTGGGAAGCATCCGAACCGTACGGTCAATTAGGCAAACTGGTTTCATTTTGCCTGTTAACTCACTTTCCCGTACCATATTTCTCTGCACGATAACAGTGGAACTGCCGGTATCTCTTAACACCGTAACCTTTTTGTCCCCAACTTTTCCAGGCAGCGTTGGCATTCCATTCGAAACACCGGTTGGCTGTTTTGTCATTACAGCACCCACAATAGAAATTTTCTCCCCGTTTTTCAACTCTACGAATACGTCGGTGACGGCATTATCATCAGATTTCGGTGCTGCTAGCACACAGGATACCTGGTGAGTTTGGTTCGCTCCCTTTCGACATGCGTCTGCTTTGTGCCCAGTCTGACCACACTTGAAACATTTTACAACCGTAGGGCTCGTAAAGATTGTTCGACAGTTTTTCGCGCGTTGACCCACTCGGTTACACAGAAAAAATTGCGGAATGCTCTCCGGTGCACGCTTCTTTTCTTCGGGAGCCGATTTTTTAGAATCTTCGGGACAATCCTTCTTGACCTTGGCCAAATTAGTGCCACCTTGCGCTTCCAAGAATTGATCAGCCAATTCGAGGATGCCTTCAAGTGACTCAGCCTTCCTCTCTTTCAAGTACAGCGACAGGCTTGGGTGGCACCTAGTGAGAAACTGCTCTCTAATTAGGAGCTCTCTAAGCTTATCGTACTCCTGCGCTGTCCCTGAAAGTTCAATCCATCTGTCGAAATAATGGCAAAGTCGGGCGGCATACTGCGTAGCCGTCTCCCCATCAGCTGGCTTTCCTGTCTGAAATCTGTCCCGAAATCCTTCCACAGGAAATCTGAATCGCTTCAGCAAAGCAGCTTTCACCTTTGCGTAATTGGCTGCGTCGGTCGGCGTCAGCCTGCCGTACACACTGAGCGCTTCACCACTCAAGCAAATACTCAAAGCAGTTGCCCATTGCTGTTCCGGCCAATTCTGGCTCCTTGCAATCGTCTCAAGTCTGTGAAGGTACGCGTCATGGTCGTCATTCCTTTCATCAAACGCTACGAGCAGCTTGCTTGGGTTCAAGCGGAAGCCATGATCTTCCCGTTCGCTGCTTTCAACTCTAGCTTGGACGGGAGTTTCAGTTCGCTGTTGCAAACGGAGCCGCTCGAGTTCCATCTCGTGCTGCCGCTGCCGTTCCCTTTCAGCCATCTCCGCTTCTCTTTCTTCTTTCGCCCTCTCAGCTGCCAGTCTTTCTCTCTCCATCTCTAACTTCAATTGTTGCTCTCTTTCTTCTTTCAGCTGTCGCTCCTTTGCCTCTCTTTCTTCTCTCGCCCTTTCGGCTGCCAACTTTTCTCTCTCCATATCCAACTTCAATTGCTGCTCTCTTCTCTCAACTGTCACTCCTTTGCCTCTCTTTCTTGTTTCGCCATTTAAGCGGCCAACCTCTCTCGTTCCAACTCATCTGCTTTTTCTTTCTTGGCCCTCTCAGCTGCCAACCTCTCTCTCTCTCTCCAACTCAGCTGCTTTTTCTTCCTTGCCTCTCTGAGCTGCCAACCTCTCTCTCTCCAACTCAGCTGCTTTTTCTTCCTTGGCTCTCTCAGCTGGCAACCTCTCTCTCTCTCTCCACTGCCTCTTTCTCCTTCTGGCTTACCCACTTCCGAAGTTCGGCGCCAGAAAGACCCATCTTCTCACCAAGAGCTACTAACTTTTCGATATCCATTGTGTCTCGCAAAAGAAGTCTTGCCGCATGCAAAAAGTATCTGCGTAATCTGTCTATCGGAACACTTCCCCTGCACTCGTTAACGAGAACACTGAACAACACCCAAAATCGTTCCGATAGCAGTATCAACACTCGAGGCTCTTTCTCACTACTTTGGACACACTCTGCACCAAAAGGTCCCTGTCGCGGACGCCAGATTAATTGTCACACAGGTCCCGTTAAGTAGGGAGGCGATCGCTGGGCTAATTCCAAGGGCCGAAGTATCGGCCCCCCGAACCGCACCACGAAAGCGTGGACAATTTAGAAGTGGTCCTTTTTGGCGCGCTAGCGGACGCCGGCTGTGGCCCAAAGAACAAGTCAGAGGCGAGAGTTGATAAACAAAACAGAATTATATTCTCAGTAATGGCAGATCAAAAACAATACAGAAGTATGCACGCTCCACAATAGTTGAATACAATATGTCTCCCACCAGACAACGTAATACACAGTATAATCAGCCACACTCGAAACAACGGACACTGACAACAATACACACTACAATGCAGTCGTATGCATTGAACAACCAAGACACTTAAAGACTAAGGAGATAGAAAGCCTATTTAGTCCAAAGTTCCTGGAACAAAAGTCGGGATGATACTCTTCCGAGAATCACTCACTCAAAGTCCAGCGTTGTTGTCGTTCCGCAGCCCCCGAAGTTTCTCTTCCAGGAAACCTTGCCGAAGTTTCTCTTCCAGGAAACCTCACGTCTTCAATAGGCCGCTCTCCGAGCTTCAGACTTCTTCGCCGGAAACACGTCGGCTTCACACACACAGCTGTTCGGCTTCACACACGCAGGTGCCTGTAGCTCGAGCCTTCACCCCTCAGGTGGAAATACTCTTCTTCTCCTGCTTTGTCCCTACGGACAAAACCTTCGCCGACTACACGGCGGAATCCCTACGCGCTCTGGCGCTAACTTCCGTCTTCTCCTCCGAAGTTTCTCTTCCAGGAAACCTCACGTCTTCTCCTGCTTTGTCCCTACGGACAAAGCCTTTGCCGACTACACGGCGGGATACCCTACGTGCTCTGGCGCCAACTTTCGTCTTCTCCTCCAAAGTTTCTCTTCCAGGAAACCTCACGTCTTCTCCTGCTTTGTCCCTACGGACAAAACATTCGCCGACTACACGGCGGGATACCCTACGTGCTCTAGCGCCAACTTTCGTCTTCTCCTCCAAAGTTTCTCTTCCAGGAAACCTCACGTCTTCTCCTGCTTTGTCCCTACGGACAAAACCTTCGCAGACTACACGGCGGGATACTCTACGCACTCTGACGCCAACTTCCGTCTTCTCCTGTTCTCCCACCTCGGCTGCTCCATTAAATACCTTCCGCGCGAGATTCCATAAGGTTCTCGTCATTTCGTCGGCGCGATACGCAGCGAAGGTTGGGGAGAGGGCGAGACGGTTCGAATGCTGGCCGCGATAGATGACTCAACCCGGCTTCAACCACGCCCCTTTCCATCTAGAAAGTTCGAGTGCTTCCTCGGCCACCGTTGTGGGGTTAGGAGGTTCGTCGGCGAATCTACGCTTCCGAGGGAGGGAGTTGCGCCCGGGGAGTCTGGACGTTTTCTTTTTTTTATCGTTGACCTCGCGGCGTCACTCCGGCGTTTCGTCGCGAGGAGTTGGCGGCGCGCTCTTTTCGAGAGCTCGTTTTGTGACAGCTTGTCAGTTTGTGTTCAAAAGCCAGGTAATTCAGCCTAATCAAAACACACAAAATTGTGTGGGGAATGGGATATTGTTAAGGAAAGCTCTATCATCACAAACAACCAAAAAATCTAAATTCGAGTTTATTAAATTTGCCCTACCCTCAGTTCTTAGGAACTTAACATGGCAGAGTAGGAAAACGAGGCCAAATGTTAGTGAACAGAAATGCATAGCCTGCTCATTCTTAAGCAAGCTCAGTAAGTTTCGGCAAAACATGCTTGAAATACACAAATTGCAGCTTGCGGACAAGTTTGTCGATGTGGTCATAATTTCTATGCACAGTTTATATCATTGACTTTAGTTCTGATTACATTACGAAGTGTGTAAGAGCCAAGTTCTAGAGAAACATGCGAAGCTGCACCTGCGAGAAGTGTGCATGCCTAGGGTTCACAGTGAAGTTTTCGCCGTTCTTCTTTATGTAGGAAAGCTTCTTTTGCGTAGCAAGTTGGGCAGCAGTTGAAGTTTTCCCAGTACAGGGCTCTTGACTTCCAACAAAATTGCAGGGTTAAAATTGTTGAAAACAACACCATCTGGGCTGTATCCAAGGCATGGATCCTTGGGGTGAACAACAAAGCCGATCTTTAAAACATAGTTTCTGGTTATGCTACTGTATTTCTCAATGGCTAATTGTTCACATTGTTTACCATACCGAGTAGCGTTATTTCCCCAGAAGCTTTCGGAGAGCATTTTGAACACCTTGCTTTCCCAAGATGTTGGATCTTTTGGAATGTATATAAATTAGCGTGACATATGCACTCTTTTATCCTCACTTTTCGAGCTCTTCGCCACTTTGTGTTGTCGTGATGCCTTGTCTCAGTGCACATTAGAAGTGCCTCCTCTTCAGTGAGTTCAATGTGTGCGTTGTAGAATTGAAGCTCACTTTTCGCAAGGTCATTTTTGGAAAACCTATAAATTCTCATTGCTGTTGCATCACTGAATGCTACGTCATGGAACATTAGTTCACTGTATTGTTCCATTTCATTCTTCATGATGTGCCTGATTAAAATTTGCTCCTAAATAGTAGCACACTCGCTGATTGCTTTCAATATGGTGCATTCTGCCACACTGATACAGCGCCAATGCACTCTGGTGTGCTGTCGCAGTCAGTAGCTGGCGCATTTCTTCTTGTTGTTCGGTGCCCAGAATCGGCAGCGGTTTGGACTGTACATGGCACAGTTCTCTGAGTTTACAACCCTCATATACTGCATTTGTCTTTAACTTGCCCCAGGCTTGTGTAACATCAGTAGACGTCAGCAGGTCCAAGTTCTAGACGCCAGTCCTATTAATAAAATGAAAGGAACCACAAATAACACTCAAGATAGCTTCTGCTACATTGTAGTGATGCGAAATAGATTACTTGGGAAGCACGTGTCGAGCATGTTTTGCAAAGTCGCACGTAAAGGTTTACTCGTTAGTAACCTGTGATGTTGGCTCACTTTCTGAGACATGCCTGTTACACAGTTATCTTGAACATTTTGTTGTGCACGTCAATGTTCCCGGTTTTGAGAATTTATTTTGCTCTGTATCAATGAGTCTTTAGCAGTGATTCTGGCATGAACCAAACAGCATGGAGAGACCATAGTGAACCATAAAATTACTTTTTCACTCATCTGGAACTTTAGCTACTTAAACAAAATATTTATGTGCAGTCAGTCTTGAGATACTTGATTGAGGAGAGGCAAATTGAAAAACAAAATGCTGCGAAAGGTTTTCGCACAAATATTTTTGGTGATGAAGCTTCTGGTACTACCATTAGAGTTTATGAACAATTTCTGTTTAGACAGTAGCCCCATTGAATCATACTAGAGGCACCAGAAGCATCAGTGCATTTGAATGCTGGCTGCTGCAGCATTAAAAGCCATAAGCCGAAAGTGGCGAAGGGAAAATTAGAACCACCTTTAATGTTTGTTTGTTTCCTAGTTTTGGACACCATGGATTCAAATAGTGTGTATGCTATGCATGAGAGTGTGAGAAGGCCAGTTGCTGTAAGTGGAAATGCTTGTGATAGCGACAGATCAGTGTCATCATTTGATGGTGAGTGCAAATTTTTACATGCCTTTTTGTAACCGGCTTGATTATGCCCATGTGACTACGTGCACTTGTAAATGTCTGTATCATGAATATATATTGTTGGCTGATGATATATAACAGCTGAAAGTTGGCGCCTGTTCATGTTCATTCTTTCCATGTCCCTGCCGAGTTTATAAGCACATACCAGTTTTACCCTCAAGTGTGAACCAAAGCGCCCACCTACAAGTTTCATCACTGTAGAAAACATTGATGGAAGTTTAGATCGCGTTGTTTTGGTATCTGTATGCTTGGCTGGTGTTTTGTAAAATTGAATAAAATGAGAAAACTGCTCCTTGCCTGTTTACATGTAGCAACATTACAATCATATATTTGCAACGTTTAGAGTTTCCGGCCTTGCAGGAGCAGTGGCCCTGCAGAAGAAAGGTTATGCACATAAGCCAACTTTGAGAACATGGTAACACTTCTTCCAAATAAAGATTGCACTACTACGTTAGTCACCTAGGCTCAGAAAGGAAAGCTGCTTCCAGATGGCAGCTGGCAACTGTCAAACTTGGTCCACCATATCCTCACATGCACCATAACCACCCAAAGTTTACCTAAAAATGCTTTAATTGGGCCAGTTATAAAAGCATAAAATCTGCAAACTGACTTTAGGTATTCCTACAACTGCGGTTTTGTTTACAACAAAACATTTGGTTGCTTTGGGTAACGTTACAATATTTAGGAGCGCCATAATTATAGGGTGCTAAAATTCAGTTAAGAACACTGCTTGATCACTTGCATCATACACACAGATTATCGCCGCTGTGCATGAATTTTGAGTGTTTGATAGTTTGGCAAAAATACAATAAAATTTTGAAGTACAAAAGTACAGCTCGCAATGAAGAAAAAACTGGCAAGGTGCAGCCTGTTTCATACTCAGCGGAATACCGGGAGCCCATTACAATAAGTTTTCACCGTAACGTGTACCGATTAATGCTTGGGTTTCGGCTATTTAAGGCGCTTTTTTTCTAACCCACATAGGTTATACAATAGTGCTTTCGACCCCACCCCAAGCATTTTGCTTTGTTTTTGTTGCTGAGGCAGGCGAAACAGAATAAGCAAATTTTATGGGCGGCACGCTGAAGCGCACGTCCTTCACTTCGCAGGCTCATTGCATACGAACGTAATAGGGTCCGCAGCTCCGCGCCGTCGATTGCTATCTAATCTCTATCTTATATCGTGCACTAACTACGTTCGATCATAATCCAATTTGCAAACGAGAACAGCGTACTCTTTCTCACCTACTCCGAAAACGCACACAGCCATATTGTCGTTTTCAGATACTGTGCGGTAAGATAAGCGCGTACGCACTTCTTGTTCGTGACGGCACGATGTCGAGCACGTACGCATTACTTATTGAACATGCTAGTCATCGATATTTACATAGGGTATGTGACGGTTCGGTGTAGACATATGCGCAGTCACTGTGACCACATAAAGCTCACGTAGTACGTCCCTTGATGCGACTGTTCACGTCGAAAACGAGCTCCAGCTCATGAGGCTTCCCTCGAACATGGGACGTTTGCAGGCAGACTCCTTGAATTGCAACGGCGTCAATGTTGCATGCTTTGACGCCACAACAAACAAGGTGGCCGGTGTTCAAAACCTCTTCTCCCTCGATGAGACACCGAATCCTTTTTTCAGAAGCTTCGAGGTGTGCCATAATATTCGCTAGTGATAGCCACTTTGTAAAAGGCAGCGGCGTTTTGCAACCGTTCAGAATCAACTCTGACAGAGACCACAAAAGGCCGGCCTGCTACGACACGCTACGTTCAGTGAACAACTTGATCACCTCTCGGTCCTCCATCTTGAATCGCCACGTGCGCCACCTATAGTTCGTGTGCATTGCGAAAAGTTCAACAAGACATTTTTCTGTCAGTGTGGCATGCTTTCTGCCGGTGTGGCATATACGCCTAGCGATACACTTGGTGCCGAATCTCAAGTGATTGTTTAATAAAGTTAAACGATTACAAAAAATGAAAAAAAAACTGACAAATCGTCGAAATTGTAAGTGGATGATGCAATTGTTCTGATAAACAAAGGTTATTTTTTATATATTTGAACCATTGGCTGTATTTTTGATGATTGTGAGTGCGCGGTGGCCTCACGCGAGCGGGAGCCTTGACGTCAGATTCCCAGAGGCGCACGCAGAGTGCAAAAGTTAATTTCCTCCTCTTCTTTTTCTCCGCCTTTCCTTTCATTCTACTTTCTTCTTCTACAAAAGCGCTGATGTTCTGCCTCAGCCGAGAGCATTGTTCGCAACCGGTGCTGTTCATACCGGTTCTGAAAACCAGAGGGCGAAATGAGCGAGTCGGAGAGGCGCAAGCGACTGCTCTCTGCTGGCAGTTTTGGCTTCCATTTTCTGGTGGGTTGGGCGTCAGCAGACGTCACCTTCTGTAGTTCATGGCACTGCCGCTAGACTGCGGCAGTTTGTGAAAACCACAACAAATTCATTATTTTCCAGGTTCTCAACCTGAAATGAAGGTTGTTTCTATTTATTTGAGGACACAATCTTTCAATTTGGTTGAATTTATTGGCTGCAAAAAGTTTGTTTTGTGTTTCTTTCGGCACTTGCTCGGGCGAAAAAAACATTACCGGAATATCGCTACAGGAAATACCAGTCACGTGCCTGCTGGGCAGTTTCATTCATTGCAGGTTCGCACGTAAGTAAGCGTATGGGTTGATTGGAGAATGAAATTTTATGAGCAAATTCATTCATTGTAGCTTCGCAGAAAAATTGACATCAGGATTCACAAGAGAATGAAATGGCATGAGCAAATTTACATTACCCTTTAGTACGCGTTGCCTTATAAAGCATGTTGCAAGAGCCTCCTCCATGTTGGGGGAAACACTCCTACATTCTTAGAGATAGATGGAGCTGTGGCCTTCCTCGAATGATTAGAGACACACGCTGAAAAACTACATGAACATGCCCGCGTGATTCAGAGTTGGAGCCAGAAAACATTTTTCTTGAGCAGGCAGCCGTTTTCGGTACGATTTTATTATTAATTGGTTACTCCTTCCTGCGTGAAGTTCATGCAGTTGTAACGCTTTGCAAATTCTGGTTGCTAAAAATCCACTTCCAGGTTTGAAACTTTTCACGGTTTACTCTATGCAGTGGTTTACGCTGAAAAGCCAACATGGATTAAAACATGGTGCCAGTACAAATTTATTACGGTAAAATAAATATATCATGTCTCCCATTCCGCCCAACTCCTGCGCGCAATTGAATCTTTCGATGCACCACCATGCTTTAAGGGGTGGCTAACTGCGGAGTACATGGCAACCTTACGCTTATGAATCGCGAAAGAATCCAAAACAGCACCGAGTTAGACATTCACGTTACCATCGCTTGTGCTGTGTGTATCTCCTTCGTCGCCATGGTGTTTTTCCAATATTGTTTTCAAGTTTTATTTCGCTTGTAAGCTTGAGTGGTTCCCTGCTAGGTCCGTTAGCAATGTTGGCAAATTGTACTGCACCTTTCCACTCCTCCAGCTTACCGTCGTCAACAAGGCCTAGTTAGCCTCCCTACCTTTCTGTTTTGTAGTTCTTCCTTCGTTACTTTATGTTTTAATGAAAAAATTGCATATCCCACGTATAGTGGGAATCGATCATATGCAAAGCAAGAATGTTGATGGTTGATACATCAATTTAAACTCAGCGCAACTTTACGAGGCGGACGTGAATTATGCCGCACATGAATTCCATGTCATAACTATCATGCTTGCTCCTGGCATTTTCGTTCGTCGTCCATTCACGTCACCTAATACCAAATTTGATTTATAAAGTCAGCGAAACGACCACGAGCGCATTATAAGCATGGTAAGTAGTCATGTTTCTACATGACATGCATATCATGATTATTATGTTTGCACCCGTCATATACATTCACAATTCGTTCAGGCCACATGATACCAAATTCGGTTTATGTGAAGCTAGCGAAATGACTGCGGGCGCATCATGAGCGTGACATGTAGTCTTGTTCTGACAAGACAGGTATGTCATGATTTCCACTTGAGGGCCTGTCACTTTTCTTCGCCATGCAGTCATGACATACTATACCAGTTTTGCGACATGTCATTTGAACAAAAATACCGCAAGAGCAGCGAGACCATGACATGTAAATAATCACATTCATGACATAGATATCATGATTTTCATGTTATGACAAGTGAATTGTGCTAGTGATACAGTCGTGTAATTCCACATCAAAAATGGTGTAGCTCCGATTTTGCAAACGGCCAGGAGAGCTAAAAGTCGTAGGCGGTGATCTATATAGATAGTTAAATAGATAAATAGATAGATAAATAGACAGATAGATAGATAGACAGATAGATAGATAGACAGATAAATACGCTCGATTTCCCCGAAGTTCACTAACCAATGCTTCGCATTTAATACCAAGGTTCAACAATTGTAGTGTTGTGGATTGAGCAGTGTGACAACTAGCGGCTGCTATTAAGAGCTGAATAAATACTTCACGCCTTTGGACTTCGATTCAGGCACACGTTAAAGAACGTTAAAGAAGTCGTAAGCGGCTATATATATATATATATATATATATATATATATATATATATATATATATATATATATATATATATATATATATATATATATTGAAACGAAGATGCGCGAGCCTACGGGACGCGGAAGAAGAAGAAGAGTAGTGGAGCTGCGCCTGGACTGTGTGGTTGGGTGGAAGCGTTCTTGGCCTGTCCCAGAAGTACGCTGCTATTTCACAACGTCTTTTCACCTCATCTGTAAATAAACACAGTCACTCGCAACAGTTTGGTGGAAGGTGCCGGGTACATAGATCTGGACGACCCAGTTCTACCGATTTTGCGACGGAGCAGACGCTTGGCAGGCTTGCCACCACAGCTACCAGACATGGAGGACGCTGGAGCAGGCCATAACAACCTCGTTGCTGATGAGCAACACGCTCACCCGCCAGGACAAGATCGCTGCGGCATGCCGGAACGTCAGCCGAGGACCTTTTCGGGGCAGCCGGATGACGATGTTGACGACTGGCTCAAGCACTACCAAAGAGTGAGTCGCAGCAACCGCTGGAGCACTGCTAAGCAGCTCGAGAACGTGGTGTTTTTTCTCGTTGGCACCGCGTCTCTTTGGTTCGACAACCATGAGAGTGCATTGACCACATGGGACATTTTCGTGGACGAGCTGAAGAGATGTTTTGGTGACTCAACAGCTAAGGTCAAGCAGGCGGAGCAAACGCTTTCACGCAGAGCTCAGTTACCTGGCGAAACATGCACCACCTACATCGAGGCCGTCTTGAAGCTTTGCGGAATCGTGAGTGCGACCATGTGTGACGAAGATAAGGTAGGTCATCTCCTCAAGGGAATCGCGGAAGACGTGTACAATTTCCTTATCACTAAGGAAGACTTACACACACCTTCTGACCTAAGGAGACACTGCCGAGCGTTTGAAACCCTAAAGAGGAGGAGAGTCCTACCAAAATTTGGACGTCTTGACAACGTGCCCACAATTGCAAGTGTCAAACTTCCATCGCAGGACGAGATCTCTTCTCTTATAAGACGAGTGGTCAAGGAAGAACTTGCTCAACTGCAAGCTGTGGACACCGCTAGTGTCTGCCATCAGTGTGCATTCGACCAACGGCCCCGTGAACCACTGGTACCTCGGATGCGACAGAGCTACTTTGAGCCTCGCCCGAATTACACCGATCGGTTCGAACGGAGGAGTGAACGACCACTCGGAAACCAGGAACGCAGGCAAGCTGCGTCACAGCGATTCACTCCTCGACCACCATCGCCCGGCTTTTATCAACCGACGAGGTTTACTTCACCGGGGACGACCAGACGCGACACCCGTACTTGCTACAACTGCGGGCTACCTGGACACATCGCTAGGTACTGCTACCGTCGCCAGCAGCGAGCTCCACGTTTCAACGTGTACACGCCCTATGTACCTGCTGGCGAGTCTCGACCATTTCAGGGCTCTTTCCAACAGCAACACGCAGCACGTGCTGACTCGCCTTGCTCCGACCGCAGCGTTACCCCACCACCCACACGCCAACAGCGATCCCCGTCTCCGCGTCGCCGCTCGGGGACGCCACCACCACTGGGAAACTAACTGGTGCGACCAATGGGGGCGAGGCCGCAAAATCATCTTCCGCAAGACCCCCTTGTGTTGTAATGGTTGAGAACAAAGTGAGTGTTTTTGTAGACAATGTGAGTACTGTTGCACTAGTTGATACCGGTGCTGCCGTTTCCATAATGAGCATGTCTTTTAAAAATCGCCTAGGGACGAAAGTAATGTTTGCTTGGAATCGGAGTGCTACGTTCCGCGGCGTAGGGGGAGAAACGTTGAGCCCGGTTGGAGTTTGTTCTGTTTTACTTTCTATAGGAAATCAAACGTTTCGAGCGGAACTAACGGTGCTTGCACGAGCGACCCATGACGTCATTCTAGGTATAGATTTTTTGCGGGAATGTGGTGCAACTCTAGATTGTGGTAGTGGTGGGATTATTTTTCGTCCCGTGTTGCCGCCTCCATTGACAAAAGATACCATTGATGACTGCTTGGAAGTGTTTTCCGTGTCTGAAGACGTCTGCTTGGCCCCACATACCGCAATGTTTGTGCGTGTAAACTCTTCGCGTTCTTGTGCGGGTTCTTACTGTGGTTTAGCCGAGCCGAACTTCAGTAACGCCCTTAAGAAAAACGTTATCGTGCCTCGTTGCCTCGTGCTCATCGTCGATGGTTGTGCCGATTTGTGGACTGTGAACGTTTCCGCGCAGCCCATATATCTGCCTGCAGGACTTAAATTGGCAAGCTTTCAAGAGCAAAGTACTCTTACCATACGGTCACTCCAACTGTCGGTGGATGTAAAGAAACCCCACGCCAACTCGTACCGCGACTATTCTGCCAGCATTGACCGTATGATTAACAAGTCACTTCCATCAACTGAACGGTCGCTGCTGCAGGAGGTGATCACACGCTACGCCTCAGTCTTTGACTTTGCCCAAGACGAGACGTCTACCGTTACGCCACCGTCTTCACGTACGCAACACCGCATCTATACAGGCCAAGCACCACCAATACGCCAGAAGCCCTATCGTGTCTCGCCTTCCGAAAGGAAAGTCATCGCTGAGCAAGTTGAAGACATGCTAAAGAAGGGCGTCATACAAGAATCGTGTAGTCCATGGGCAGCTCCTGTCATTCTAGTGAGGAAAAAGGATAATTCATGGAGATTCTGCGTAGACTATCGTCGCCTAAATGCCATCACAAAAAAAGACGTCTACCCTTTGCCACGTATAGATGACGCCGTGGACTGCCTGCATTCTGCCTCCTATTTTTCTTCTGTGGACTTGCGTTCTGGGTATTGGCAAATTCCTATGCATCCCTCAGATAAAGAGAAGACGGCCTTCGTAACACCAGATGGTCTCTTTGAGTTCAACGTTATGCCTTTTGGTTTGTGCAATGCTCCAGCGACATTCGAGAGATTTATGGATACAGTACTCCGTGGACTAAAATGGGAAATTTGCATGTGCTATTTAGATGACGTGATTATCTACGGCAAGACTTTTCAAGAGCATAACCAGCGCTTGTCGCTTGTGTTTGAATGCTTACGCGAAGCTGGCCTTGTTTTAAACTCAAAGAAGTGTCGTTTTGGAGAACGTCAAGCCCTCGTATTAGGCTTTCTCGTGGATAAAGAAGGCGTGCGACCAGACCCACAGAAGACCGCAGTGGTTCGCAACTTTGAACCACCACGAACAGTGAAGGACCTGCGAAGTTTTCTGGGTCTGTGCTCATATTTCCGCCGATTTATTAAGAACTTCGCACAACTTGCCTCCCCACTGACGTCCCTTCTTCATAAAGACACACCGTACTTGTGGGATGATAAATGTGAGGCTGCATTTCAACAGCTGAAGTTTTTATTGACTTCAGGACCCATCCTAAAACATTTTGATCCTGATGCTTTGACTGAACTTCATACTGATGCTAGTGGGCTAGGTGTTGGTGCTGTGCTGGTCCAACTCTGCAACAGTCGCCAGCACGTCGTAGCATATGCCAGTCGGACACTGACCAGAGCAGAGACGAACTACACCGTCACCGAGCTCGAGTGCTTAGCAGTCTTCTTCGCCATTCAGAAGTTCCGACCGTATCTACATGGCCGCGAGTTCACAATAGTGACCGATCACCACTCACTATGCTGGCTTGTGGGACTTCGTGACCCGTCTGGCCGGCTGGCTCGTTGGGCGTTGCGCCTCCAAGAGTACAGCTTTTCTGTTACCTATAAGAGCGGACGATGTCACACAAATGCCGACTGCTTATCCCGCCTTCCTTCAGTGCACACCAATGCTGACGACAATGACATTGATGACTATTTAGTTTCTGTCTCGTCCGACTTCCCAGATACCAGCAGCTTCAAACGTGAGCAGCAGCGCGACCCTACTCTGAAACCTTTGCTCGAAGCTGCACATAACTCCGTCGACAAGCGCTTTAAAATTTCAAATGGCTTGCTGTATAAAAGAAACTATTCAGCCGATGGCCTCCCGTTGCTTCTAGTGGTGCCGGAAAGCCTGCGCCAGGTCGTCCTTCGTTCTGCGCACGATGACATAACATCTGGTCATCTCGGTTTCACACGTACGCTGCATCGACTACGTGAGAGGTTCTACTGGCCAAAAATGTGGAAGACCACAAAACAGTACGTCACCAGCTGCGCTATATGTCAGCGCCACAAGCCATCCACCACTGTCCCGGCGGGTTATTTGCAGCCCATCCCTCCACCGACATCCCCTTTTGAAAAAGTCGGCATTGACTTGCTCGGACCCCTTCCTAAGACTCCATCGGGCCACAGATACGTTATAGTGTGCGTGGATTATTTAACGCGTTATACGGAAACGGACGCACTGACATCGGCCACAGCAGCCGCTGTTTCTTCTTTTCTGTTACAACGGGTCATACTGCGTCATGGTGCTCCACGGGTTGTCATCAGTGACCGTGGACGACAATTTATGGCCGATGTGGTTGAAGAAATTTTGCGCCTCTGTGGCTCCTCTTATCGCCACTCCACCCCTTACCATCCGCAAACTAACGGTCTCACTGAGAGAACAAATCGAACTCTCACGAATATGTTATCGATGTACGTTGATGCTGACCACAGGAACTGGGACGCCGTCTTACCGTTTGTTACTTACGCGTATAACACCGCCAAGCATGAAGTTACTGGACATTCACCCTTCTTTCTGCTTTACGCACGAAATCCACAAAGTTTTCTGGACACTCTATTACCTTTCTCGCATCAGGAAGATCTGTCCATCGCTCAGACGTTGTGTCGCGCTGAAGAAGCACGTCAACTAGCGCGCCTTCGAACATTGTCTTCGCAAGAACACAGCAAGAGTCGCTACGATGCCAAGCATATCCCCGTAGAGTTTTCTCCTGGTGACTACGTGTGGCTGTGGACTCCTGTTCGTAGAAAAGGATTGTACCGGAAGTTTCTAGCGAACTATTCCGGCCCATTCGTGATAGTCACTCGTCTCAGTGACGTGAATTACGTTGTCGCCCGAGTCACAGCCAATAACCGGCGTTCGCGCACTACGCAAGTTGTTCACGTAGCCCGCCTCAAACAGTACCATCATAGGCCTATTTAACTCGCTCGGCGAACTTCGTCTGCCGCCGGGGGAAATGAAACGAAGATGCGCGAGCCTACGGGACGCGGAAGAAGAAGAAGAGTAGTGGAGCTGCGCCTGGACTGTGTGGTTGCGCCTGGACTGTGTGGTTGGGTGGAAGCGTTCTTGGCCTGTCCCAGAAGTACGCTGCTATTTCACAACGTCTTTTCACCTCATCTGTAAATAAACACAGTCACTCGCAACAATATATATATAGATAGATAGATAGATAGATAGCTTGATAGATAGATAAATACGCTCAGATTCCCCAAAGTTCACTAACAAATGCTTGGCATTTAATACCAGGGTCCAACAATTGCAGTATCGTGAATTGAGCAGTGTGACACCTCACAGTTGATATTAAGAGCTGAATAAATACTTCACCCCTGTGCACTTCACCTTAGGCACACGTTGAAGAGCTCCGTGGAGGTCATTTAAACTTCCAGAGCCCTCCACGACACTGTCTTTGATGATCATCATCGTTGATTGGGATTGTGAAATGCAAAAAAATATAGGAGAATAAGCTTTTGGAGCTTGGCATGCGCAATCACATTCACACAAAAAGATGGTGGATTATCGGTGACGACAACATTACTAGGGGCGTGCGAATAATTGAATAACAAATCAAATGGCATTTTCTAGTCGAAATAAATTATACATATACAAAATACCAAATTTTTAAAAAAGAATTGGCGGCTATGGGACAACCCTGAAGCAGTAAAGCACAGGATCAGCTGAAAGAATATTTTCTTCTTGTAATCCCTGAACCACAATAAATGTAGACCAAATATTGGCATCACTATTGATGCTGTAACTATCCCCAGAAAAAGAATTTTCACTGCAAACTGCACTGTTACTCTGTTTACTTTGGCGGAGCTGCATCGCATAATAATTTCCTTCATAACTTATCTTTAGCGCACACTGACACACGAAAAAAACAGAGAACAACAGCAGCTCTGGTGCTGTTCCCTCTCTTTGTATCTGTGTCAGTTTGCGCTAAAAATGAGTTAATATGCACTCGTACCAACTAGCTCGTCTTGCAATATTACTATAATCATTTGCTATCTACATCATTCAATTTAGAGACTATGGCTACAATAAGCTTCACGATAAAAAAAAACAGAAGCAAGTCTTTTGTTATCGTAAATTGTTCTTATAGATACCGCTTTTAACACTTAATTTTTACAAGCTCTTTGTGCCAGGTTATATGTTGTAATAATTTTGCCTGTTCAAATAAATCTTTAGCTGAATGTCTGGCACCCCGTTAAAAATTGTTCAGGTTTCAACGCCACAATTTACACTTAATGCTGGCAACAAAGATTCACCTTGAATAATGTAGTAGCTGCGGTGTTTCGACATACAGTTGAAAGTTATTTCGAAGGCTCTGGTCACGGCTGTATAGAAGCTTATCACTGTTTTCATATTCGCAGTGTTATTTTGTGAGAGTTTGTGAATACCTAATTCAGGGAAACTGTTGTGGAGGTCTATGATTATTTTTAGAAAGGTTTCCCTACTATTTGAAAACTATCAGAAAGTAATAAAAAGCATGTAATAAGCTATAGATTTTTGTCATTGAACAGAAACGTGTTGTTTTCATCAATAAAACCTTCTGCGTTGTTGTACAGTTTTTTGAAGTGTAAGAAATAAGCAAAGGCTGCTAAACTTGGCAGGCAGACGACACAGCCAGCGTTCTTTCCGCCACGTTTATGACGTCTGTTTCTTTCTTTTCCCCGTTTGGTTGTGCCGTCAAGGTAAGTGGACTTTCATTTTAAAGGAGCACTGCCAACAAATTTACTTATGCCAAGGTTTTTTGCGTCAGCGTGTAGCTATAGACGCCGTAGCAGCGATTTGCGACCTAAAACCCAACTGTGGGAGCAATAACTATCACATTTATTGATTTATATTACTGGGATCCAGCACTATTCAAAAACGGATGCCAATCCCACCATTTTTGGCGTTGGGAGCACAAGCAGTGGCGCTACCTCGCGGTCACGTCCAGATCACGCCACAGCTGACCACTTCTCCACAGAAAAGAGTGACGTCAGGCTCAGCTGCTCCGCAAACATTTCGTCTGCTAGGCGGATACATTCAGTCATACCCTGCCACCTGCTTGGCTGTTATCGCCGGACAAAGTGCCGACTCGGTTGACTACGATAATCTAAAGCTTGGAATCCTCGCAATTGCTTCGATCAAGCTTTTCGACTTTTGCTTCGATCAACCTTTTCCAGAACAGTGATTCGGAAATGGACGCCATACCAAGCTGCACTGCACAGGTGCCCGAGGATGCGCGCTTCAGCAATGTTCGCTCGTGTGTCTCAGTTAGCTATATTGGTGTGTTTTGGCGTGCAAAGCATTCACGTATACGCAGAAGGGTCAATGAAACATAGCTATCGCGAATGAGCATCAGCGGAGAAATAGAATACGTTTCCTGCTTGCCAGGTTCATATTTGCTCCTCCAGATGGCCCCACCTATTCAGCATCTCACGGTTGACATAGTATTACCACTTTTACGTGGACGCGAAGTGTACAGATGAACTATATTCCAACGATACCTGCATGTTACGTCTTAGTGATGATATCTGACTACATGTTCTTTCACTTTTGATAGCTTGTGGTCGTGTTGATGTGTAACACATACGTGATATGAAAAGACACCTCATTGCGCTTTTTCTGTGCTTCGAACTAGACGACTACAACTCACCTGCAACTCACAACGATTTACCGACATGCTGGCCGACGAGCACACGTTTAATTAAGCTCTTTTCTTTCGCCATTCCTTTAAAGGTGGTTTTTATCTTGATAATATCACGAAATCAATCAGACCGGTGTGATGAAGATCAGACGCTACGAGCCACGGCTAGACTAGACTGCATATTCGCGCTAGCTCGGCCCTAGCCCGGCCATGGACGAGCAAGTGCGTTTCTGCACTTCGGCACCAGTGGGCGCTACGACAAGAACACTCGAATCATACACGTCATTGCTGCTAGGGCATCGTCACTCAGGATGGTACTTGTGGAATGTATCACACCACGTAGCACTAGTGTCGATGTCGCAGGGCAGTCTGTCTTTCGTTTTTCCTCTTAGCTTTTCTACGCTGTTTTACATCGAATTAAAATAACTTCCACGCGACGGACGTCGTTCAAATTTGAACAAGAAGAACTATGCATATCAAGATATCGAATGATGGGCACACCTCGATCTTGAAATTTGATGTCAGTGCTCCTTTAAAATATCATACGCGTGAATGAGATTCCCTTACAAAGGTATTGTTTTAGAGAAGGCTTATTTAGGCAGTCATATTCGCTTTTGAGCCGACGCCTCGCTCAACGCCCGCCAACACAAGCCTCACAGACTTACATACTGTCATACCCAGCGGTCAAACATCGCTCCCAAGGAGGTTCTATACTATTCCTTCTGGAAGGGAGATGCGCCCACATAAGTGACGCCAGTCGCCGCCATATTGGAAAAGAGAAGACTCGGAAACAGACGAGAAAGTGCTCTTCGTATCTCTGCCCTCGCAGAGGCCCTTGGAGACCGTGACATGCTTTTGTAAAACAGTTAAAGATTTAGAAGGTCATGGTGACTACTTGCGTCGCTTATGGCTGCCAAAATCACATCAAGAAGACGCATGGGATGACTTTTTACGTGAAAATATTCTCGCTTCGTTCATTATCATATTTTAGTATTACGGATTTGGTCAGAACAATGAGCCCCGTAGCTCGACTCAACACGGTGATCTATGTATTTTATGTGGCTAATAACAAGGACGAAAAACCCCTCACTTTGCAGCGCAGCATCCAGTAGAACACATTTATTCGTGCTTTGCACTGGTCTTGTGAACAACCGTACATCCACGGAATTTTACATGAGATTGACGTGGCGGAGTCCTTGTCGTGAGTGTACCACTTCCGTGAAACAGCGGGACGGATTGTGCACGATGTGCGAAACCGAAACCAGATGGTTAAGAAAAACACTGGAGTTCTGTCACTTCGTGTTTGGAATAACTACCTTACCCAGACAATTTGTTGTTTAGGCGAGGACCTTGTCCGAAATGTCCCACAGATACGTAGGTAAATCTCTTATAGAAGAAAAACAAAAATAAAATATGTTGTTGCGGTTGTCTATTCTTCCTATAACTGTCAATTGCGCTGCTTAGCTTTGCGAACGACAGCAAAGATTGCTAAAACGCCGTACAACCAGTGAACAAAATATTAAAAAAAACTGAAAATGACTCCTATGCATGCCATGCCGATCTTAGACTCGGCACCGGGTGCACTTGGTGCTTCGTCGGCACAACAAACTTACTATACCACAGCCGCAATCTAAACAATGGCCGCGACTCTAAAAAAAGAGAGAGAAAAAGAAGCACGCTGGAACGTGAGCTTCAGCATCGCTTTTTGTGTGCCAGCACCTCCATGTAAACTGTTCTAATTTTGTCCGCCCCGGGGCATAATAAACGAACGAGTAATAAGGGTTTATGAAAACTCGAACAAAAGATAAAAAACAGTTTGTGAGAAACAAAGAAATGCCGTCCACGCCAAGAAATACCGAATGCGCACTTACGCACTATCACACGAACGTGTGGTAGTCACTGCGAAAACATAAACAAACCACGAACCACAGCTTTGCCGAAACGAAGCAATAAACACGATAGCAACAAATCGTATGGTCACGTGGAGAATGAAAAGCAGATGGAAACGTGTCCTGAGTTTCTCAGGCGCATATGACACACGAAACGTACTCACAGGTACAGATGCACACGAATAAGCATCTCAGTGGTTACTTCGCTGTGTCTGAAAAACGCGTGCTTTTCGCAAAAGGAGACTGTAACGATTTCGGTCTCATTTGTGCGTCCGGAAACTACAACAGAATCGTTCCAAGTTAAGACCGAGGCCAGCCAAGGCGTACGATCCTCCCCTCCTATAAAGTTTTTCACAAATACCTAGACGGAAATGTGGCGCCACCGTCTAATCTAATTTCTTAAGGTCCGAACAAGGAGGTTTTATAGAACCTCTGGAGTGGCAATCCCGGCCGCCGCCAACAGGAGCAATTGAAGGCGCCGGCGGCCATATTGCTAGAGTAAAAATAGGGCAGAACCGTTATAGACCGCAATAAAATGGGCGCGTTGCACGCGTCGGTTTGCAGTTCTACGGTAAAAATGAAGTGGAAACTACTTTTACGTTACATAAACGAGCAAATGCCTCTTCTTGTTTATGAAACAAACTATTTTATGAACCCATTGTCAGCTGCACGCTTTCAGATCAATCTGTTGTCGAGGAATTCTTCGCATATCGAACTTGCTGGTGCACTATTGGGGTACAAAAGGGTTGTACTGTATATTGGGTGTTTTAAGAAATGTGCCTTCAGATACTCAAGATCAAGGGGAACGCGACATTTGCTCGCCTCTTTCATATATGTGCTTGTGTGTGTGTACCGGCAGATTACCAGAGAATATACATAAGGAAGTTGAAATAAAGCTAAAGTTAGAAAACAGAGGTAATTAAGTTGACTGGGAGTCACCAGTAACTTTTCTAGAGTTATCGAATTCTAACCAATTTACATGCGGAGCCAAAACCGAAGCACCGATGTCGCGTGCAACCAAGAAACTCCAGGAAACGTACCCTAAAGGAACCGTTTATGAGAACGATTGCAGGGGCGTTAGTTATGCATAATATTTATCAACTTCTGTTGGTGACGTGACCTATCATGGCAAGCGCAACCTTCAGAGCCTAGAAACGAGGTAGCTCGATGTTTGATACGTCACTTACTCCTTTCGACAACTTCATCTATCGGCGTTTTGGTTTCGGTATCGTCAGCAAGATAGAACGGCATTCAAAGCAGTCTAATCTTGTTTTAGACGCTATTGCTTATTTTCATGAGTACATTCTATTGAAGCTAAGGCAAGGAGGTTGAATTTAACAGGTTTTTCCAGATGCACTCGGAAAGCAGGAAAAATCGAAGGTGCCCTGCCAGGTCGCAGTCTGGTTGTCTGCCCTGTTCTGTCAAAGCAGCATTCCTCGAAGTGAATAGAACAGAGGTGGTCACGTGCCATCTTTAGCCCTCCAACTATTTCTTCGAACAGCACGTTCCCAGGCAGAATGCAGTGCACTCTCTTTCGGAAACCTGTAACACGGATAATCACGGCATCGAATTGTTCTTTACGTTTGGGAATTCCTCGTTAAACGTGCAGCGAATTCAATATTCACTCGCCAAAAAATATGCATGCGCGCCGTCAGTCCTGCCTTGTAAGACAACACTAGAAAACTTGGAATTCAAGGGCATTCAGACGTACTATACTAGTTACAACGTCTGATACGTGCAGCCATATACCACAAAAGCTTCGTTATAAACTTAAAACTCATGGACAGCGTCGAGTAAGCGAGCATATATGCTTCAAGTTACCTTCCATACAGCTACACCCATGTATTACATACATGCTCACCTTTGATATTGTTTCTAGCTTGAGAGCATACGCGAAAAAACAGGCGATCGTCAGCGAATGAAGCGAGAATATTTTCACGTGAAAGGTAGTCCCATGCGTCTTCTTGATGCAATTTGGTCTGCCATAAGCGACGCAAGAAGTCACCATGGCCTTGTAAAATTTTTAACTGCTTTACAAAAGCATGTCACGGCCTCCAAAAGCCTCTGCCAGGGCAGAGATACAAAGCGCACTTCCTCGTATGCTTCCTACTCTTTCCTTTTCCAATATGGCGGCAACTGGCGTCACTTATGTGGGCGCATCTCCCCTCCAGAAGACATAGTATAGAATTTCCTTGGGCGCGATGTTGGAGCGCTCAGAATGACGGTATATATGTCTGCGAGGCTTGTGTAGGCTGGCGTTGAGCGATGCTTCGGCTCAAAAGCGAATACGACTGCTTAAATAAAGCTTCTCTAAATCAAAACGTTTACAAGGGAATCTCATTCACCCGTATTATAATAAAATGAAAGTCCACTTACCGTGACGGCACAACCTAACGGTGAAAGAAACAGACGACCTAAACGAGGCGGAAAGAACGCTCGCTTTGTCGTCTGCCTGCCAAGTTTAGCAGTCGTTGGTTACTTCTTACGCTTCGTAAAGCTGTACATCAATGCAGAAGGTTTTAGTGTTGAATACAACACGTTTCTGTTCAATGATAAAAAGCAATAGCTTATTACAAGCTTCGTAATAGTTTCTGATAGTTTTCAAATAGTATGGAAACCTTTCTGAAAATAATCATACACCTCCGCAACAGTTTCCTTGGATTAAGTATTCACAAACTTTCACCAAATGACACTGCAAAAATTAAAACAGTGATAAGCTTGTACACAGCAGCGACCAGAGCCTTCGAAATTACTTTCAACTGTAAGTCGAAATACCGCAGCAACTACATCATTCAAATTGAAACTTTGTGGCCAGCTTTAAGTAAAATTGTAGCATAAAACCTGAACAATTTCGAACAGGGTACCATGCATTCAGCTAAATATTTATTGGAACAGGCAAAATTATTACAACATATAACCTGGCACAAAGAGCATGCAAAAATCAAGTGTTAAAAGCGGTATCTGTAAGAATAATTTACGCAAACAAAAGACTTGCTTGTGTTTTTTTCGCGAAGCTGAATGCAGCCGTAGTCCGTAAATTCAATGATGAAGACAGGAAATGATTAGAGTAATATTGCAAGACGAGCTGGTTGGTATGGGTGCATCGTAACTAATATTAAGCACACACTGACACAGTGACACAGAGAGGGAACAGCACCAGGGCTGCTGTTGTTCCCTCTTTTTGTTCGTGTGTCAGTGTGAACTAAAAAAAAAGGTTATGCAGAAAATTATTAATACGATGCAGCTCGGCCATAGTAAAAGTAGAGTGAAAGTGCAGTTTGCAGCAAATATTCTTTATCTGATAATATTTACAGCATCAACAGTGCTGCCAATAATTGGGCAACATTTATTGTAGTAATTCAGGGGTTACAACAAAATAAACTTTCAGCTGATCCTAGGTTTTACTGCATCAGGGTTGTCCCTTAGGGGCCAATTATTTTTTAAATATTCGGTATTTCGTATTAGTATCATTTATTTCGACTAGCAAATGCTGTTTTATTTGTTATTCAAATATTCGCACGCCCCTAGTAGTGTTGTCGCCACCAATACCCATCATCCTTTTTGTGGGAATGTGATTGCGCGTGGCAAGCTACAAAAGCTGATTCTTCTATATTTTTATGGATATCACGATCCCAATCAACGTTGATGATGCTAGGGGACAGTGTAGTGAAGGGCTCTGGAAGCTATACAACTTCCACGGAGTTGTTTAACGTGTGCCTAAGTTTAAGTGCGCAGGCGTGAAGTATTTATTCAGCTCGTAATAGCAGCCGTGAGGTGCCTCACTGCTCATTCCACGATACTGGATTTGTTGGACCCTGGTATTAAAAGCAAAGCATTTCTTAGAGAACTTCGGCGTATCTATCTATCTATCTATCTATCTATCTATCTATCTATCTATCTATCTATCTATCTATCTATCTATCTATCTATCTATCTATCTATCTATCTATCTGTGTAGCCGCCTGCGACTTTTCTCCTGGACGTTTGGATAATGGTATCAATACCAAACGTGGTATGGCATAACATGACTGTATCACGAGCATATGGCTAGTCATAACATGAAAATCATGACATGTGCGTCATGATTTACATTTCATGGTCTTGCTTCTCTTGCGGTGGTCTCGTTCAAAAGACATGTTGCAAAGCTGGTATGGTATGACATGATTGCATGGCGAACACAAGCCATAGACCCTAACGTGGGAATCATGGCATGCATGTCATGTAAGTCGTGAGTCATGACTACACGCCACGCTCATGATGCGCTCACAGTCGTATCGCTAGCTTCACATATACACTCTAAGGCAAAAGGGTGTTAAAAGGGTGCGTGGTTCGTGCTTTTGGGGACTAACCACTCATTTCTACACACTAAACTAAAATGACCTTAAATAACCTCAAAAACTGGGTAAACCATTTGTCCTCTAGCGCACTACCTTTCCTGGGTTTTTTTTTACCACCTACTATCGAGGTAAAAATTTACTCTCGTGCTAACTGAGTTTTTGAACGTGGGGAGAGTAGTAATTATTTACCCCAGTGAGGTTTTGAGCGAGTATAGAGAGAGAGTAAACTTTTACTGCCTTCACAAGGATTTTGAGGTGATTTCTGAGAGTTATTTCCGGTGGTAAAAAATAAAAATTGACGGGTGCATACGCCTAGAGTCAACAAATTTATTAAATAGCAGAATCGATTGATTTTAATAAACGGCAGAATTGGTGACACATATATTCACATATAGACAAACACGCACACACAACAAATGCAGAATAATACACCACTCGAACAGACTGCACGCGTTTCTCCACTACACTTTGACAATCCAGTATATATAGGCACGACGTTTTGACCGGCCCCGTAGGACCAGTAGGAGAGCTCTTTTTTTGCATTGATTAACAACAACGGTTAAAGGTGTAAGCGTAAAGTCAAAGTGGGCTGCAGGGCACTAAATGTCACACCGACCTTTTATTATAAATCTACCCAATCTCACCTTTTTGAGTATCCAATAATTACTTGGCACACCGGGCTCATGGCCCCACGCGTGTTAGCACTGCTGATGCAGAAGTCCACAAAATATACCTAAGTATGCACAAACCATGGTAGCTCAATGATTTTCATTGAGCGTCGGTGCACAAACACAGTAGCAGCACGTATTCATCACAACGGGCGTAGAGGAGCGATGCACGACTGCACACAAGCTTCTTACCGACGGCGTACTAGGCCTTTTCGAGGAGCACGGCTATCCGATGAAACACAGCTGGCGATCACAGAACCCATGTCCTGTGCGAATTTCGTCATCATTTCAGACACAAATGGACACGTGACCGCTATCTTACGGGGACGGGGCGGTGTATGCATACTTCCAACGAAAGACCACCGTCCGGGTTTTCTTCGTGCTCACCGGCAGCCGCCTGTTGGTTCCGTCTGCCTCGCGCTACATGTTTGAGAACAGTTTGTGCATGAGGTTGGCAATTCGGGCAGCACTTTACTCATGCAGACATCGCCTACTGTGGATCAAAATATATGCGATGCTTCTTTCACCTGCCCCGGCGACACACTCCCACTGGTCACTGGTGGCCGCGGCTCGGTGCCGACAACAGAGCGAACCATTTTGCTTATTGCTTCTCCAGTAGGCAAGCACGGACGATGACACCAGATTGATCTTGTTACCACTGGCAGATATTCGCGATTTGGATCGGAAGCGAGATATCCGCGACGTGCAGGTTCGGAGGCGCTCGGAAGCGCACGGTCGTTTGACGATGTAGAAAACACGTGAGATCCATCAGCCCAACCAGACACACAGATGCCGAGCTTCTTGCACCGTCTGTCTCCAAAGCCACCACCGAGCAAAAGCCAACAATTTGCGAAAATATGCAGAACAACTTTCCAAGCAGGTTTTCTTTCTTCTTTTTCTTCTTTTGAGACCCCCCCCCCCCTGTCTTTTTTTCTTTTTCGTGCGTTCACTCGAGGTCAGTACTGAGGCACGGCGTTGCCAAAAAAAAAAAAAAGATCTGTGGTCCTCGCCTACCTTCAGGATTCACTGGGAGCGTCACAATGGGGGGGTATGGGACAAAAGCCACCGAAGCAGCTGCACCTTGCAGTCACGTGGTAATAAACTCTGAAACGCAGGTTAAAAATCACGTGATAGAAAACTGCCTACGTGTACGGCCGGACTCGACTCCTTCTCCTCCGGAAGGAGCGTCGAGTCCGGCCGTGCTACGTGGTAAAACTGGGTTTTGACATCCTTTTACTACTTGCCTGAGAGGTAGTGGTAAAACTATGTCATGTGCCATCTTTTACTCCTACACGAGGTAGTAATTTTAAACGCAAGAGAGTTTTCAGAGGTCATGAGCCGCAAAAACCCCTAACTCAGATAGTTTTTGCTTACAGTGTAGAAGCGAAATAAAAATTTGGAGAAAAACTAAGAAAAACACCATGAGGACGAAGGGGTTTTGGGACTAAGGAGATACGCACAGGATAAGCGATGGTATCGTGAACGTCTAACTTAGCGCCGTTTTGGATTCTTTCGTGAATCATAAGCGTAAGGTTGCCATATTGACCGCAGTTAGCCGCCCCTTAAAGCATGGTGGTGCATAGAAAGAATCAATTGCGTAAAGGAGTTTGGCGAATGGGAGACATTATATATTTATTTTACCATAATAAATTTGTACTGGCACCATGTTTTATTTCATATTGGCTTTTTAGCGTAAACCACTGCATAGAGTAAACCGTGAAAAGTTTTAAACCTGGAAGTGGATTTTTGGCAACCAAACTTTGCATAGCGTAAGAATTGCATGAACTTCACGCAGTAAGGAGTAACAAATCATTATAAAAGTACCGCAAACAGAACTTGCTCAAGGAAAATGTTTTCTAGCTCGAACTCTGAATAAAGCGGCCATGTTCATGCAGTTCTTTAGCGTGTGCTTCCAATCATCCAAGGAAGGCTGCAGCTCCATCTATCCCTAAGAATGTGGGATTGTTTCCCGCAACGTGAAGGAGGGCTTTAAACATGCTTTATAATGTAACGCGTACTAAAAGGGAATGTAAACTTGCTCATGCCATTTCATTCTCATGTCAACCCTGAGGCCTATTTTTCTGCGAAGCTACAATGAATGAATTCGCTCACGATATTTCATTCTCAAGTCAACCCCTACGCTTCTACACGCGTGAAACTACAATGAATGAAATTACCCAGGAGTCACGTGACTGGCATTTCTTGTAGCGTAATTCCGGTAATTTTTTTTTCGCCAAAGCAGACGCCGAAAACAACATGGAACAAACTTTTTGCCGCAATGATTTTCAACCAAGTTGAAAGATTGGGTCCTCAGAAAATAGAAAGAACCTTCATTCCTGGTCGAAACATAGGGAAAATAATGAATTTAATGTGTTTTTCACAAACTGCCGGAGTCTAGCGGCAGCGCCATGAACTACAGAAGGTGACGCCTGCTGACGCCAAACTCACGCGAAAAGGTTAAGCCAAAAGTGCCAGCAGACGGCAGTCGCTTGCGTTTCTTGGAAGAGGGTTCCAAGTAGTACATCAACAGGCCCAGATGGCATTTCAATTATGCTGATAAAGACATTGGGTCCGAAGTCTAAACATACTTTGAGAGGGGCAGTGAGCAGAACTATAATCGATGGTGAAGTCCCTGATCGAAGGAAAATTAGCAGGATGAGCATGATTTATAAAGGAAAGGGGGACAGAGATGACATAAACAACTACCGCCCCATAACAGTGACATCAGTGGTCTACAGGCTGGCGATGCAGATTATAAAGGAAAGACTGTAGGCATTGATAGATGATAAGGGTATGCTGGGGGAACTGCAGAATGGGTTTCGGAAACACAGGAGGTTGGAATACAATCTGTTCTCACTGACACAGTGCATCGAAACAGCAGAAAAGGAACTCAGGCCCCTGTGGCTAGCATTTTTGGATATCAATGGAGCGTACGACAGCGTGGTTCAAGAGGAATCGGGGGGAATACTGGACACACTAGGCATGGAAGATGTAGTCACTAATTTTTTTAGGAGATCTATAAAAGTAACAAGGTAGTTATAAAGTGGGAAAAACAGGTATCTAAGCCCACAGAGGTGAAACGGGGGCTTAGTCAGGGGCGTCCTCTGTCACCCTTGTTATTCATGATGTACCTACAAGGATTAGAGGCCAAATTAGAGGGAATTGGACTGGGCTTCAACCTCTCTTTTGTCAAACAAGGAAAACTCATTGAACAGGCACTATCAGCATTGATGTACGAAGATGATATAGTGCTAATGGCCGACAACAAGGAAGATTGGCAGAGATTGATGGACATCTGCGGTAATGAAGGAGATAGGGTAGATTTTAGATTCAGTAAAAAAAAAATCAGCAGTCATAATTTTTAAAGATAACGAAGGTAGTGAGATTAGAATACAGGAAGTCACGCTAGAGATAACAGATAAATACAAATATCTGGGTGTATGGATAAACAATGGGGCCGAGTACCTAAGGGAACACGAAATATACGTGTCGACTAAAGGTAACAGGAATGCAGCGGTAATGAAAAACACGGCACTGTGGAATTACAATAGGAATGATGTTGTGAGAGGAATATGGAAAGGGGTAATGGTTTCTGGGCTGACGTTCGGCAATGCGGTCTTGTGCATGAGGTCAGAAGTTCAAGCAACATTAGAATATAAGCAACGTAGAATAGGTAGGCTTGCTTTAGGAGCTCGCGGGAATACACCGAATCAGGGAGTACAAGGTGATATGGGATGAACATCATTTGAGGGCAGAGAAGCTAGCAGCAATATAAAATTTGAGACGCGATTGAGAGAATTTGGGGACGAGCGTTGGGCTAGGCAGGTTTTCAGCTACTTGTACATGAAGATTGTCGATAAACAATGGAGGAAGCAAAGAAGGAAATTGACTGGTCAATACTTAGAAAACAGCAGGTGGCCAAACCAAAAAGAACTATCGGTTAAGAAGAAAGTGAAGGAAACGGAGACTGACATGCGGAGAATTGACATGATTAAGAAGCCCGCACTAGAGATCTATCGAACTTTTAAGCAGGAAATCGCCAAAGAAAGGAACTATGAAAATATTCGGCGTAGTTCTCTGTTTGAGGCCAAGACGGGAGTATTGCGAACCAAGACATATCCAGCCAAGTACGAAGGGGTAGACACAGTATGCAGTGCGTGTGGAGAGGCAGAGGAAATTGCCGAACACTTGATAATGTTCTGCAAAGGGCTTCACCCTAAAGTTCAGGATGATGGTGCAGAGTTTTTCAAGGCACTGGGGATTAGGGACAGGAAGGGCAAAATAGACTTTCAGCGGGTAGGCTTAACTAGGAGGTTATCTGATTGGTGGCTAAAGTCAAGGCGAAAATGAAAATTAAACTCTTCACTGCTAAGTAGCCGTTCAACTTCACTATTTAAAGGAAAAAAAGATAAATCTAGTGGTTAGTTCACTATGTACTACGGCTAGGTGGCATTAGCTGCCACCCGATCTAAAGGGTACAGCCACATCCATCCATCCATCCATCCGACATGCTCATTTCGCCCTCTGGTTCCCAGAACCGGTATGAACAGCACCGGTTGCGAACAATGATTTCGGCTAGGCAAAGCATCAGCGCTTTTGTGGAAGGAGTAAAGTGCAGTGAAAGAAAAGGTGGAGAAAAGGGAGGAGGAGAAGGAGGAGGAGGAAATAAACTGTTGCACTCTGCATGCTCTGCGGGGAATCTGACGTCATGGCTCTCGTTCGCGTTAGGCCACCGCGCGTTCACAATCCACCAAAAATACAGCCAATGGTTCAAAAGTATCGGAAATGAACTTTTTTATCGGAACAATTGCGTCTACCGCTTACAACTACGACAATTTGTCAGTTTTTTTTATTTTTTGTAATCTTTTACCTTTATTAAACACTCACTTGCGATACACCAGGTGTATCGCAAGGCGCATATATAGCAGGCCACACTGGCATAAAATGTTTTGTCTAACTATAGTGTACTAGAATATGGGGTAGTGTGCTCAGGCACCCTCTCTCGCCATGCATCGCGTGAAGTGGCACACGTGGACAAAAAACCGGTCACGAAGGCAGCGCTGCCGTAGCATGGGCTGGCAGGATTGTCAACTCCATGCCGCTCTGCCTTCTCGGGTGCAGATTAGTGACCTGTACCTTGTGTTCGCGCCTGCCTAACGAAAGTTTTTTTGGCAATGTTTTTGCTGGTCACGTGACAGTGAGGTGATTCCGAGTAATCGGCGGCAACGACACTGCTTTGCACCTAGGTGGAAACAGGGTATACCTTTGAAAAAAAAAAGGTGAGCAGCCGTCGCTTTTCACTGCACCCAAATACGAAGCACGAAGAAAGGTTGGGGAACACAATTTACATCGAAAGAATGGGTCCTCTAACGAAAGCTGCTCTGTGTGTGAGTTGCACTTTGAGTCTTGATGTGTTCTCGGAGACTACGTGCACGTTATAAACGGCGAAGAAGTTCGCGTACCACGTAGGAGACCAGAGCTAACGCTGGTAACGCTGGACGCAGTGCCGATGTCACTGCCTAACGCTCCAAGGTACTTATCGTAGAAAGTACCGCATCCAAGACCTCCGAGAAAGCGGAAGAACCAGGTGGTCAAATCGACCATCTCCAAGAAAACTGCAGCACTGTGTTGGCGCTACGGCCACTGATTCAGGTTCATCGATGGATTTTCTTGCTGACTACGAACCCGAGGTGGTGAACACTACAGGGACTGCAGCTTCGCTGGAACGCTTACTCAAACTTTGTTTACTTTGAATATATATGAGCTTGATCGCACCGCATCTCGTGTCAAAAAGAGTGGTAATTTACGTGCTGTCACGACTTCATTTTTTCGTGAAAGGTATCAACACGTCTCCAGAGGCAAAAGAAAAAAAAAGCTGCACGCGAAAATCAGTTGGTGTTCATAAAAATGCCACCGTGATGAAGTGATCGTGAAGTGATAATTCCACAGAATGGCGACGAATTTGATCGGCGCTGCTGCTCACTGCAGTATGCGCGCACGTAAATAAAGGGTTTCTTCTTACAGTCTGACAGTGGTGCCAAGTGATGTTTTTCCTTTTGACAATACAGTACAATATCCCGGCCACAGCAGCTGTATTTTGGCGGGCGCGTAATTGTTTAAAAAGTAGGATTGTCAAAATTATTCCCAAGTCTTCAGCTATGGCGTGCCTCTCAATCAAATGGCAGTGTTGTCACCTAAGCCACGTAATTACAATTGCATGATGCAACTATCGACAAGAACGGTGCCGCGCGCGTAACGAAGAAAGTCGAAGCTGTCGCAGTGTGCAGACTACGACTCGATATAGGAGTAATATAACAAGAAAATTTCGGGTTTATAGATGCTTCTTCGATACCTCAATCTTCCTAATTTTTTATTCGTTCAAGAACCGAGCTTTAAAAAAACTAGCAGTTTACCAAGGGATGACTGCTTCGTCGTCGTTTGCTACTACCTGCATTTGGACCGTGTGTTGCAGCTTTGAAACTTCATTTTTCTTTGAACAAAGTACAAACAAACCCATTACAAAGGTTTTCGCGGACGTGTCAGCAATTATGTATGCAAGCGCATATCACGGGATTGAATCCCGGCCGTGGCAGCTGCATTTTCGGTGGAGGCGCCAGTATAGAGGTGCTTGTACCTAGATTTAGGTGCATGTTAAAGCATCCCAGTTTGACGAATTTCCGGAGCACTTCTCTATGGCGTCTCTTATAATAATATGGTGGTTTTGGGACGTTAAACCCCAGCTATTACTAACAACAAAGCACAGAAGTGCATAAAAGGCAATGCGTGAAGTGACAGCCCATGCTAAGGTGGCGCCATCTCGTGGCTGTCAATACCAACTGCATCAACTACGGCTCCTCTCTAAACACACTACCCCATATTCTAGTAAACTATAGTCTAACGGAGTTTCAGAAACGCAATACTTCTCCGGAGAAGTTGCATCGAATTTCCTGAAGGCAATGATGAAGCCGCTGATGTATTTCACTGATTTCAGTAATCATAACAGCAACAATATTGTTACGTGAGTAACGAGACAAAGTATTGCGAATATATTCGAAAAATATATTTGCAAGAGCGGTTGCAGCACTGGCCAGTCTGGCTCCGAGCTCGAGCAGCCAGCGAGCCTCATCTTCTTCGTCGGGCGCACACGCGCATTCGCACTATGGTTTGTGGCAGCCTACAGGTAGCATAACCCCCGTCGGCAAAGGCGCCGTCTCGGCGCATCTAGATGTCAAGATCATTGGGCGAGTGGTACTGCTTCAGGCGTGCGACGTGTACGATGTCGCTGGCCCTAGGGGTGGATGAAGACGGCGAGGCAGCAGGAGTGATTTCATAAGTGACGGGAGTCACCTCACGAAGCACTCTGTAGGGCCCTGTGTACCGAGAGAGCAGCTTGTCAGACAGGCCAACGTGCCTGGTCGGAGACCACAGCAGAACCAACGAACCGGGCGAAAAGTGCACATCGCGGTGTCGTTGGTCGTACCGACGCCGTTGGTTTGCTTGGGAGGTCAGAAGGCGAGCACGAGCGGTTTCGCGTGCGTGGGCGGCCCGGCTGATGGCGTCCAGAGCATATTGTGAAGTTGGAGCTGCTGGTAACGGAATCGTCGTATCGAGGGGTAATGTGGGTTCGCGGCCGAACAGCAAGAAAAAAGGGGAGTAACCAGCCGTGTCGTGGCGCGAAGAATTGTAGGCAAATGTCACGTATGGTAAAGCGATGTCCCAGTCAGAGTGATCTGAGGAAACGTACTTTGCAAGCATGTCAGTTAGGGTTCGGTTCAGGCGTTCTGTGAGGCCATTTGTTTGCGGATGGTACGACGTAGTGAGCTTGTGGCGTGTTGCACAAGAGCGTAGAATGTCCGCTATGACTTTCGATAGAAATGTGCGGCCTCGGTCCGTGAGCAGCTGGCGTGGAGCACCATGTTGCAAGATCACGTCGTGTAGAAGAAAATCGGCGACGTCAGTGGCGCAACTTGTTGGAAGGGCGCGTGTGATTGCGTAGCGTGTGGCGTAGTCTGTGGCCACAGCTATCCACCTGTTGCCAGCAGAAGACAGAGGAAAAGGGCCGAGTAAGTCCAAGCCGACGCGAAAGAAAGGTTCAGTAGAAATATTGAGTGGTTGAAGGCGCTCAGCCGGAAGCGTCGATGGTGTTTTGCGGCGCTGACATTCCTCACACGCCGCGACGTATCTTCTGACGGACCGTGCCAGACCTGGCCAATAGAAGCGACGGCGAATCCGGTCGTATGTGCGGGACACACCCAGGTGACCGGCAGTAGGAACGTCATGAAGTTCGTGGAGTACAGCCAAGCGGAGGTGTTTGGGTATGGCAAGCAGCAGAGATGGGCCGTCTGGATGGAAGTTATGCCGGTATAATGTGCCATTCTGGAGTACGAACGAGCGATAGGATCGGTTCGATGGGGAGGAGTCGAGGCGCTCAATGATAGCTCGTAGGGCTGCATCACGGCGTTGCTCGTCGGCTATGTGGTTCAGTTGAGAAACGGAGCACACGCAGGCGTCGTTGTCAGGTATGGTGGCCGATGGGTCAACTGGATAGCGAGAAAGGCAATCGGCGTCCTGGTGCAGGCGTCCAGACTTGTATATCACAGAAAAGGTGTATTCTTGCAGTCGCAGAGCCCAGCGACCAAGTCGACCTGTAGGATCTCTTAAGGATGAAAGCCAGCAGAGCGCGTGGTGGTCGGTGACGACGGAAAAGTGAGTGCCATATAAATATGGACGGAATTTTGAGACCGCCCAGACAAGAGCAAGGCATTCTCGCTCTGTGATCGAATAGTTACGCTCTGCAGGTGTAAGGAGGCGGCTAGCATACGCGATAACGCGGTCGTGTCCCTGTTGGCATTGGGCGAGAACGGCTCCGATACCGTGACCACTGGCATCAGTTCGGACCTCAGTTCGGGCAGATGGGTCAAAGTGGGCGAGGATAGGGGGCGTCGTCAAAAGTGTTATGAGGTGAGAGAAGGCGGCAGCTTGAGTGGACCCCCACGAAAATGGAACGCCTTTCTTCAAAAGATCGGTAAGTGGTTGGGCGATTGCCGCAAAATCTTTCACGAACCGCCTAAAGTAGGAGCAAAGTCCCACAAAGCTCCGGACATCTTTGGCGGATTGGGGTACTGGGAAATTCGTGACGGCACGAATTTTCTCAGGGTCCGGTCTCACACCAGAAGCATCGACAAGGTGGCCCAGCACGGTAATCTGTCGGCGGCCGAAGTGACACTTCGAGGAGTTCAACTGGAGGCGAGCTTTGCGGAAGACGTCGAGAATGGCCGACAGACGCTCAAGGTGGGTCTCAAACGTAGGTGCAAATACGAGGACGTCGTCTAGGTAACACAGGCATGTTGACCATTTGAACCCGTGTAGCAGAGAGTCCATCATACGTTCGAACGTGGCGGGGGCATTGCATAGGCCGAAGGGCATAACCTTGAATTGGTATAGGCCATCTGGAGTGATGAAGGCGGTCTTTTCTTGGTCTTTCTCGTCTACGGCAATCTGCCAATAACCAGAACGAAGGTCGATGGATGAAAAGTAGCGTGCGCCGTGGAGACAATCGAGGGCGTCATCAATACGTGGTAAAGGATACACGTCCTTTTTGGTGATTCGATTTAGATGCCGGTAATCGATGCAAAAACGCCATGTGTTGTCCTTCTTTTTAACCAGGACGACGGGTGACGCCCATGGGCTTGATGAGGGCTCAATAATGCCTTTAGTTAACATCTTATTCACTTCAGCTTGAATAATCTGGCGCTCCGACGCGGACACGCGATACGGTCGACGGTGAATGGGAGCAGCATCACCGGTGTTGATGCGGTGCTTTACAAGAGAAGTTTGGCCGAGTGGGCGGTCGTCAAGGTCGAAGATGTCACGGTAGGAAGCTAGAAGGTGTGCGAGAGCGGCTGATTGCGCTGGGGGAAGGTCAGGGTCGATCATGGGACGTATTGACATGTCGAGGCATGTGGCATCGAGTGGGCGACAAGGAAAATTGGGGCATGCGTCGGCTGCGAAAGTGGTGACGTGATCATCGGCTAAGGACCGCAACGTGGCAATTAGGATGCCTTCAGGGAGGACTTGCTTTGTGAAGCCGAAATTTATGACGGGTAGACGGGTCCGGTTGGAGGCTACAGTTACGATGCAGTGAGGGACGGTGACGTCACGTGCCAGTAGGACATCAGGAATCGGCGTGACGATGTAATTCCCATCCAATACGGGTGAGGTCGTGGCGAATTCGGTGAATGTGAGGGCTTTAGGCGGTAAGCGGAGGAAGTCTGTGGCAGAAAGGCCGTGTTGAGGTTCAGGGTGAATATCCGGCTGAAGAGGAAGGTCTAAGCAAAGAGTACCAGCGGAACAGTCGATCAGAGCAGAATGGGTCGACAGGAAGTCCATCCCTAAGATGAGGTCATGAGGACAGTTCTGGAGCACCGTGAATAGAACAGGGATGTAACGGTCGGCGATGCGTATGCGAGCCGTACACATGCCAATGACAGGAACAGTGCCGCCATCGGCCACACGTACAGCTTCGGTAGCAGGGGGCGTGAGTACTTTTCTTAAGCGGCGACAAAGATGAACGCTGATTATGGACACATGAGCGCCAGTATCGACTAGTGCCGACAGAGAAATACCGTCCACGTGTACATCGACAAGATTTTTGTTCGTATGAAGCGTCAATGGAGGGTTTGGTTCAGACAGGGATGATGCAGCACTACCTCCAGGGGCTGCACTGTCTAGTTTTCCGTCGGGTACGATGAAAAGTTAGGCGGCGAGTGATGGCGGCGTGGCTGGGGCGACGGGGAACGACGGCGTTGAGGGGACGGAGAACGAGCAGGAAGGCGGCTGTTAGACGTGTCGAAAGCAGGGGCGGTACGGCTGGACGAATACCGGCGAAGATCTTCATATGGGCTATAAGGTGCGAAAAACTGGCTCCTATGTGGCGGCGTCCAGGAGGCACGGCAGTAGCGGGAGACATGTCCAACGCGGTGGCACCGGAAGCAGATCGGTTTGTCGTCAGGAGTTCGCCATTCCGCCGGGTTGCGAGATCGTGGAGCAACAAATGGGTCACGTCGAGGTGCATTAGTGGGAATTGGTCTGGAGGAGGGGCAAGAGATGGGGCAAGCATCAGGGAACCCGCGGTTGGCGAATTCTTGTCGTACGACCGCCTGAATAACGGAGATCGCGGGGGTTGTCGGTATCGTATGTTCGAAAGAAGTGGGCTGAAGCGGCGCTGGACTTGCTGCTTCAAGTTCCCGTCGAACGATACGCGTTACACTCTGCTCAAAGGGCGGTGTGACGGTAGAATCGGAGCAGGTGGACGTAGCCGCCGTGTTGGGCAACCGAGAAAAAGGAGGGCGCACCCGACGGCTTTTTGCTGTTTCGAAACGGCGGCATTCTTGAATTACACGGTCGATGGTCGAGACGTTAGTGTACACCAGCAAATTGAAGGCGTCGTCCGCGATCCCCTTCAAAACGTGTCCAACCTTTTCAGCCTCAGACATCGCCTCGTCCACTTTTCGGCAAAGAGCGAGAACTTCTTGGATGTATGACACATACGATTCAGTTGGCGACTGGACACGGGTAGCCAGCTCCTGTCGTGCAGCTGCGTGGCGACCGGTCGGGTCCCCAAAGATGTCACGTAGCTTCTCCTTGAACGTGTCCCAGCTGGTGAGTTCGGACTCATTTGTCTCGTACCAGACACGCGGGGTTCCGTCCAAGTAGAAGAGAACATTAGCGAGCATCATGGTAGGGTCCCAACGGTGAGTTTGACTGACCCGTTCATAAAGGCGAAGCCATTTGTCGACGTCGAGGCCAGGTTGCGCAGAAAATGTCCCGGGATCACGTGGTGTTTGGACGGCGACAAAGGTTGTCGGAGAAGCCGCAGATGATGAAGCGGACGCGTTGTCACTGGAAGCCATGGCGGAAAGCTGGAGGATGCGGCCACTGCGGAGCTGCGTGGTGAGGACGGGGATCGTTCCACCTCCACCAAATATGTTACGTGAGTAACGAGACAAAGTATTGCGAATATATTCGAAAAATATATTTGCAAGAGCGGTTGCAGCACTGGCCAGTCTGGCTCCGAGCTCGAGCAGCCAGCGAGCCTCATCTTCTTCGTCGGGCGCACACGCGCATTCGCACTATGGTTTGTGGCAGCCTACAGGTAGCAATATTATAAGAAATGTGCGAACGAGACTGCGCGCTAAGCAGTGGTGGGCAGGCGGAGCAACTAAGCCATGTACGTGACATGAACTGCCACGGCATATCGGCGCCATGGTATGTCCTCCTTCCCAATAGCTATGAGAGAAGTAGAGAACCAAATGTAGGAAAGCTTGGTGAATACTAAGGAACATGTTGTGAGGGCAGCACGGAGGCAGATCATGAGTCGAGATCTCAGCCAAAGAAGAAATTGGGTGGCCCTGAAAAGGGCCTTTGGTGTGTAGCTGCGGTGAAGCAACTTCAGAAACGCGCGCTTCCGAGGACGGCGCGAACCTTGATGAATGCGTCAAAGCAGAACCAGCCATTGCACGCGTATAACTGGCACAGGCAAGCCAACAAGTCGTCGTTGACGTGGAAGCCATTTTCTCTCAGGGCTGCCTGCAGGTTGTGACGAGAAAGGTAGCCCTTTCCATGGACGTCGAAGCGCCAAAAAATGGTCGCCCAATGATTAGCCGCTTCGAGCGCCTTATTCAGCAGCTCGGAGCAGTGGTGGCCTCCTCTCAACGTGCAACACTGCAGCAAGAGTGCTGCCGTCCGAGGCATCACTGATGGAGTACGTCGCCGTGGCCCTAGACGTCGGAGAAACTCGTCTACGAGGCGATGGTCCATAGCGAAATGCTTGAACAAAAATTTGACTCGAGTGAAAATCCTGATGGCCAACGTATTTTTCTGCACCCCTGTTGGTTCTGCGCAAATGTCAACCAATCACCACTCTACAGTTTGACTCCACTCCACTTCTGTCTCTTCCGCATTATGGTTTACATTCGAATTCCCTTGCACGTGTTTTTCGTGCCTGTCATTCTTTCCTGGAAAACCTGTTCTTAGTAAAAAAGTTGCACTCCTCGCCCGGTGAGTGGCTCCCTACACGCCCAGTACAAAAAAAAAAAATAATCTTCCGTGAAAGGCTTTCACTTGCCAGAAAAACTGTATAGATATTTATGTGTAGTTCCCATCTTGAAGAACAGCATTTCAAGTGCGGCTTTCAAATCCCGGCATGGAGGCGGAAATGTTGTAGGCCCGTGCGCTCAGATTTGGGTGCACGTTAAAGAACCCCAGGTGGTCAAAATTTCCGGAGCCCTCCACTACGGCGTCTCTCATAATCATATGGTGGTTTTGGGACGTTAAACCCCACATATCAATCAAGTGCGGCTTTGCAACTAAATAATTCACCAAATTAGCTATGTTCTTAAAAAAAATTGAATACGTACGTATTGCTGTTGGAGCTAGAATGTTGTAGCAGTAGGGAAAGGTTCGTTTGAATAAATATTTAAAAAAGTTAAGAAACCAGTAAGGGTGAGCGACTATCGAAACAAAAAGAGAATGCATAATTGCTCATGCCATGTGATGCGCATGTCGACCCCAAAGCCTCTTTACATGCGAACCTACAATGAAAGAATTTACCCAGTGGTCACGTTGCAGGCATTTATTGTAGCTAAATTTTCTTTTTTTTTCCTCAAGCATGTTGTAACCTCATTCAATGTTTAGCTGTGATTCGGCAGAAGATGGTTCGGTGAGCATAGCAGGCGAAGCTGGCTCAAAATTGTCATGTCTAATTGCCCCGCCTCCCCACCACTGCTTAGCGCGCAGTCTCGTTCGCACCTTCTGTATATTATTGTTGCTATTATGATTACTGAAGTCAGTGAAACACATCAGCGGCTTCGTCACTGCCTGCATGAAATGCAATGCAACTTCTCCGGAAAAGTACTGCGTTGCTGAAACTGAGTTAGCCACGACATTTTTCTGCCAGTTTGGCCTGCTATATGTACGCCTAGCGATACACCTGGTGCTGAATCGCACGTGAGTGTTTATTAAAAATAAAGGATTACAAAAAATGAAAAAAAAACTGACAAATCGCCGTAATTGTAAGCGGAAGATGCAATCTTTCTGATAAACAAAGTTGATTTCCGTCATTTTTGAACGATTGGCTGTATTTTTGATCGATTTCGAGCGCGCGGTGGCCACACGCGAACGGGAGATATGACGTCAAATGTCCCGAGGCGCATGCAGAGTGCAAGAGATCATTGCCTCCTCTTCCTTTTCTCCTCCTCTTCCTTTTCTCCTCCTTTCCTTTCATTTTACTTTCCCCCTTCCACAAAAACGCGGATGTTCTGCCTCAGCCCAGAGCATTGTTCGCAACCAGTACTGTTCACACCGGTTCCTGAAACCAGAGGGCGAAATGATTGAGTCGGAGAGACACAAGCGACTGCTGTCTGCTAGAACTTTTGGCTTCTTTTTTCGGGTGGGTTTGGCGTCAGCAGACGTTAGCTTCTGTAGTTCATGGCGCTGTCAATAAACTGCGGCAGTTTGTGAAAAGCACATCAAATTCATATTTCCCAGGTTTTTCAACCTGGAATGAAGGTTGTTTCTATTTATTTTAGGACCTAATCTTTCAATTTGGTTGAAAATCTTGGCGGCAAAAAGTTTGTTCTGTGTTCCTTTCGGCGCGTGCTCAGGCAAAAAATAAAAGTACTAGAATTTTCTACAAGAAATGGCAGTCACGTGATAGCTGGGTAATTTCATTCATTTAGGTTCGCACGTAAAGAAGCGCATTGGTCAATTCGAGCATGAAATTTCATAAGAAAATTCATTCATTGTAGCTTCGCATAAAAATCGGCATCAGGATTGACATGAAAATAAAATAGCATGGGCAAGTGTACATTCCCCTTTAGTACGCGTTGCCTTTTAAAGCATGTTGCAAGGGCCTCCTTCACGTGGCGGAAAACAATCCAACATTCTTAGAAATGGATGGAGCTGCAGCCTTTCTCGGATGATTGGAGGCTCACGCTGAAGAACTACATGAACATGCCCACTTGATTTAGAGTTGGAGCTAGAAAACATTTTCCTCGAGCAAGCAGCTGTTTGCGGAACGATTTTATTTTCAATTTGTTACTCCTTACTGCGTGAAGTTCATGCAATTGTTATGCTATGCAAATTTTGGTTGCAAAAATTGTGCTTCCAGGTTTAAAATTTTTCACAGTTTACTCTATGCAGTGGTTTGCGCTAAAAAGCCAATATGGGTTAAAGCATGGTGCCAGTACAAATTTATTACGGTAAAATAAATCTATCATGTCGCCCATTCCGCCCAACTAATTCGCGCAATTGAATCTTTCGATGCACCAACATGCTTTAATGGTTGGCTAACTGTGGTCTCAAGCTCACTAATCCTTAACTTCACCATTCAAAGGAAAAAAAAAGGGATGTAGTTTTGTTCCACTAAGTATTACGGCTTGATGGTGTTAGCCACCGCCCGATCTAAAGGGTACAGCCATATCAATCTATCCATCCATACTGGTAGGATTGTCAGCTCCACGCCGCTCTGCCTTCTCGGGTGCTGTTTTGTGACCTGTTGCTTGTTTTCGCGCCCGTTTAACGCAAATAAGCATTTTGTGAGCCTAAGTGCGTCCTCGAGTGAAAAAAAAAAACATTCTTTTTCCTACAAGGACTGCCTGCAAGTTGACAGCTGGGCAACTCATTCAGTGTATGTTCACATGTAAAGAGGCGTAGGGGTACACATGCGAATGAAATAACATGAGAAAATATACAATACCCTTTAGTTCGGACAGTCGCTCAACGAAACTGATTTCTGCTCCTTCTTTGAAATGTTTTTTTTCATTATCCCTAGCTCCTACAACAATACAGGCCTATAACATTTTTTCCGGAACCAAAACTAATTTGGTGAATTGTTACCCTTGCAAAGCCGCGCTTGGAATGCTGTTCTTAAAAGCGGGAGGTACCTGAACATACAGCCAGCTTTTTCTTGCAGGTGAAGGGTTTTCCCGGAAGCCTATTGTTTGTGCTGCACCTGTAGTGAGCAAGTGACCTTGGGTAGGAGTACAACTAATCCTTGTTTACTCGGAACAGCTTTCTTGGGAAAAAAAAGTTGAAAGGAATGAGACACAATAGGTGACCGGTAAAATAGGAAATCGCTCGGAACTGTGGGATACGAGGTCGACGCACCACGCGGGTCAGCAGCGGCACGCACGCATTCATGTACTGCTGCGTTGAAAAAAAGCACCTGGCCGTGCAGTGTCAGCGCTTTAGAAGTATCTTTTTTGTTGCGAACCGTGACTGTGAGGATGACAAGCTACGAAAGCCATGAACGGTGCGGAAATTTTTTGTCGCACTAAAATGATCTGCAATGCTATTATGCTGCTTGGGGGTGCTGTTAATTCGGCTGGCAGATCAGTCGATACACAAAACAGTTTTCCTTGTATGATACGGAACTGCTGATAAAAAGTCACAATTTTAAAAATCTCAGGCGATGGAAATGACTGTAGCAGTGTGCTAAGAGTTCATTTCGGGATCGCTGTTTCGGCCGACATCCTCAGTCGATTGGCATGAAGCGCAACACTTATTGAACGCGTTAAGATATTTTCTTCCTAGCCTTCAGCGCGCTGTAACATGCATTTCTTAAGCGAAGCCAGATGCTTAATCGAACGCTGATCTTAATCACGCTGCACGGCACGGCGGCACTAAAATTATACAGTAAGACAGACGGCGCCGAATAATCGAAACCCTGCGCTTGTTTAATGCACTTCTTTCTTTAGCTGCCGTCCTGGCACACAGTTTGTCCAAGATAACAGCAAATGTTCTCGTTCAGCGCTTCGTGCAAACTTACTTTTGAGTGAAGCTTTCACGTTTTTTTGTCATATATAAGGGTGCGGTGCCCGGCGCTAATCTTGTATGGCAGGTAGATTTTGCCCACTCGTTCCCATGTTATCTTTGCTAGGCGCGCCTGGGCGACAATTTGTTTCTCCATATAATATTCGCAGCAAATTCATGCGTAAGCTTTTTTTTTTTAGTGTGGAATACATACGTACCTGTAATCGAATGGTTTTCACACACTCTGGCTTCAGCGTTCCGTGTGCAAAGGCTACCTGGCGCTGTGACTCTCTTGACAGTCACGGCCCACCTCATTTTTGTCTTCATTACATGAGAATTGATACCCGCGTTTGCCTTGCACGCTCGAGTTGGAGCAGCCAACGGCTTAACAACCGACTATGGTTTCTCAGGATGAAGATAACGGGCGACCAAACGCACGAATCCCGGATAATCTGAGGCTTGCGGTGAAGCGCTTTGTCGTCGTTTACACTTCTCGAACCGGAAGCCGGTAGCAGGCGGTGTATCCCACAATCCCTCGCTCTCGTACTGGTCACCTAATGCCAGAAAATCGATAGGGGAACATTTTTGCAAGAGAGGCTGGGGTGGGGGCGGAGTCGAGTCTAAGTGTAAAAAGGTGGTTGCTTGACAGTCACGCACAACCATAAGGGGTGTTTAAAAAAGCGGTGACAGTCAGGATTTTCACTCGAGTGGAATTTTTTTCAAGCATTTTTCTATGGACCCTCGCTCGTAGACGAGTTTTTGCGACGTCTAGGGACAGGGCGACGTACTCCATCAGTGATGCCTCGGACGGCATCACTCACGCTGCTGTGCTGCATCATGAAGGGAGGCTACCACTGCTCCGAACTGCTGAATATGGCTATAGTGTACAAGAATATGGGGTAGTGTGTTCAGGGATGAGCCGTGGCTGACTCAGTTGGTATCGAAAGCCGCGAGATAGCGCCACATTAGCATGGGCTGTAAGCTCACGCTTTCCCTTTTAGGCACTTCAGTGCTTTTATATTAGTAATAGTAGTGGTTTCGCGTCGCGAAATCACCATACGAATAGGAGACATGCCATAGAGGAGTGCTCCGGAAATTCGACCACCTGAGATGCTTTAACGTTCAGCTAAATCTAGGTACACGCACCTCAGTATTTGTGCCTCCGCCGAGAATGCAGCCGCCACGGTCGGGATTTGATCCCGCGATACGCGCTTGCGTACGTCGCACTTATAGTCTTGTGTTTGATTGCTGACACGTTAGAGAGAAGCTTTCTAATGGGTTTGTTTGTACTGCATTCAAAACAAAACGAAATGTTGAAGCCGCAACACACGGTCCAAATGCAGGTATTAACAAACGACGGTGAAGCAGTCATCCCTGGGGAAACTGCCTGCAATTTTTAAAGCTCTGTTAAGAAACGAATAAAAGATTAGGAAGATTTACGTATTGAAGGATCATCTATAAACCCCCAAGTTTCATGTTACATTACTGCTATATCGAGTCGTAGTCTGCGTACTGCGACAACTTCGACTATCTTCGTTACGCGGGCGGCACCATTCTTGTCGATAGTTGCGTCATGCAATTTTAATTATGTTGCTAAGGTAACAAAACTGTCATTTGATTGAGAGGCACGTAGCAGCAGGAGACTTAGGAATAATTTCGACAATCTTGAGTTTTTAAACAATTACGCACTCGCCGGAATACTGCTGCTGTGGCCGGGATAATGCACTGTATTGTCAAAAGCAAAGATCACTTGGCACCACTGTCAGAGTGTAAAAATAAATCCTTTATTTATGAGCGCGCATACTGCAGTGAGCAGCAACACCGATCAAATTCGTCGTCATTTCGTTGATTTATTTGTTCACGATCACTTCATCACAGTGGCACCCTTACGAACACCGACTGATTTTCGCGTGCAGCTTTTTTTTTCGTTTTGCCTCTCGAGACTGATTGATATCCTTCACAAAAAAATGAAGGCGTGACAGTACGTAAATTACCGCTCTCTTTGACACGAGATGTGGTGAGATCGAGCTCATACAAATTCAAGGTAAACAAAGCTTGAGTAAGCGTTCCAGCGAAGCTGCAGTCCAAGTAGTGTTCGCCACCTCGGTTCGTAGTCAGCAAGAAGGTCCATCGATGAACCTGAATCAGGGGCCTTACCGTCATCACAGGGTGCTGCAGTTTTCTTGTAGATGGTAGATTCGACCGCCGAGTTCTTCTGCTTTCTCGCAGGTCTTGAATACGGTGCTTTTTTGGATACGTAGCTTGGAGCGTTAGGCGGTAACATCGGCACGGCGTCCAGCGTTAGCTTTGGTCTCCTACGTCGTACGCGAACTTCTTCGCCGTTTATAACGTGCATGTCGTCTCCGAGAACACATGAAGACTCGAAGTGTAGCTCACATACAGAGCAGCTTTCGTTCAAAGTCCCATCCTTTCGATGTAAATTCTGTTCCCAAACCTTTCTCCGTGCTTCGTCTTTGGGTGCAGCGAAAAGCGACGGCTTCTCACCTTTTTTTCCAAACGTATACCCTGTTTCCACCTAGGTGCAAAGCAGTGTCGTTGCCGCCGATGACTCGGCATCGCCTCACTGTCACATTGCCAGCAAAAACATTCTTAGAAAAACTTCCGTTAAGCAGGCGTGAACACGAGCTACACATCAGTGAACAGCACCCGAGAAGGCAGAGCGGCGCGGAGCTGACAATCCTGCCAGGCCATGCTACGGCGGCGCCGCCTTGAAAACTGTTTTTTTTTTTTTGTCCAAGTGCGGTGCTTCACGCGATGCATGACGAGAGAGGGTGCCTGGACACACTATAATGGAGTACACTATCGTTAGAGAAGACAGTTTTCTGCCAGTGTGGCCTGCTATATATACGCCTAGCGATACACCTGGTGCCGAATGCGAAGTGAGTGTTTGATAAAGTTATAAGATTAGGAAAAATAGAAAAAAAACGAAAAAATCGTCGTAATTGTGAGCGGGAAATGCAATTGCTCCCATAAACAAAGTTAATTTCCGACATTTTTGAACCATTGGCTGTATTTTTGATGGATTTTGAGCGTGCGGTGGCCTCATGCGAGTGGGAGGTATGACGTCAGATTCCCCGAGCCGCATTCAGAGTGCAAGAGTTCATTCCTTCCTCTTCTTTTTCTCCGCCTTTCATTTCATTCCTATTTCCCCCTTCCACAAAAGCGCTGATGTTCTGCCTCTGCCGAGAGCATTGTTCGCAACCGGTGCTGTTCATACCCTTTCTGAAAACCTGAGGGCGAAAAGAGCGAGTCGGAGGGACACAAGCGAATACCCTCTGCTGCCACTTTTGATTTGATTGATTTGTGTGGTTTAACGTCCCAAAACCACCATATGATTATGAGAGACGCCGTAGTGGAGGGCTCCGGAAATTTTGACCACCTGGGGTTCTTTAACGTGCACCCAAATCTGAGCACACGGGCCTCAACATTTCCGCCTCCATCGGAAATGCAGCCGCCGCAGCCGGGATCTGCTGCCACTTTTGGCTTACCCTTTTATGGTGGGTTTGGCGTCAGCAGACGTCATCTTCTGTGGTTCATGGCGCTGCCGCTAGACTGCGGAAGTTTGGAAAAACGCATTAAATTCATTATTTTCCCGGTGTTCCGACATAGAATGAAGGTTGTTTCTATTTATTTGAGGACCGAATCTTTCAAATTGGTTGAAAAATCTGTGCGCCAAAAAGTTTGTTCTGTGTTCCTTTTGGCGCGTGCTCGGGCGAAAAAAAATTTCGCTACCAGAAATACCAGTCACGTGACTGCTATGTCATTTCATTCATTGTAGGTTCGCACGTGAAGAAGCGCATGGGTTGACATAAGAGTGAAATTTCATGAGTAAATGCATTCAATGTAGCTTCGCAGAAAAATAGGCGTCAGGGTTAACATGAGAATGATATGGCATGAGGAAGTTTACATTACCCTTTAGCACGCGTTGCCTTATAGAGCATGTTGCAAGGGCCTCCTCCGCGTTGCGGGAAAGAATTGAACATTCTTAGAGATAGATGGAGCTGCAGCCTTCCTCGCATGATTGGAGACACACGTTGATAAATCCACATGAACATGCCCGCTTGATTTAGAGTTGGAGCTAGAAAACATTTTCCTTTAGCAATCAGCTGTTTGCGTTACGAATTTATTATTAAATTTTTACTCCATACTGTGTGAAGTTCGTGCAGTTGTCACGCTTTGCAAATTTGGTTGCAAAAAATCCATCTCCAGGTTTAAAATTTTTCACAATTTATTTTATGCAGTGGTTGGCCAAAAGGCCATTATGGAATAAAACATGGTGCCAGTACAAATTTATTATGGTAAAATAAATATATCATGTCTCCCCTTCTTCCCAACTCCTTCGCGCAATTGAATCTTTCAATACACCACCATGCTTTAAGGGGTGGCTAACTGCGGTCTATATGGCAACCTTACGCTTATGAATCGCAAAAGAATCTAAAACGGCGCCGAGTTAGACGTTCATGATACCATAGCTTGTCCTGTGTGTATCTCCTTAGTCCCCATGGTGGTTTTCCCAGTTTTTTTAAATATTTATTTCGCTTCTAGGCATGAGGGGTTCCCTGCTAGGTTCGTTAGCAATGTTGGCAAATCGTACTACACCATTCCAAATCTTACAGCTTAACGTAGTAAACCAGGCATATGCCTAGTTATCCTCCCTACCTTTCTGTCTTGTAGTTCTTCCTTCGTTCCTTTATGTTTCAATGAAAAAATGGCAGATCCCACGTGTAGTGGAAATCGATGATATGTGAAGCAAGAATGTGGAAGGTTGATATGTCATTTTAAAATCAGCGCAACGTTACGAGGCGGTAGTAAATTATGCCGCACATGACTTCCATATCATGATTATCATGTTTGTTCCTGGCATTTTTGTTCGTCGTCCATTGACGTCACCTAATACCGAAGTTGATATATAAATTCAGCGAAACGACCGCGAGTGCATCATGAGCGTGGCATCTAGTCATGTTCTGACGTGACACGTATGTCACGATTTCCACTTGAGGACCTGTCACTTATGTTCGCCATGCATTCATTACATACTGTACCAGTTTTGCGACACTGTATGATGTGAACAAAACTACTGCAGGAGCAGCGAGACCTTGACATGTAAATAATGACATTCATCACACAGAGGTCATGATTTTCATCTTACGACAAGTGAATTATGCTCGTGATACTGTTATGCAATGCCATACCAAATTTGCTGTAGCTGCCTTTTTCCAAACGGCCAGGAGAGCTAAAGGTTGGAAGCGGCTAGATAGATAGATAGATAGATAGATAGATAGATAGATAGATAGATAGATAGATAGATAGATAGATAGATAGATAGATAGATAGATACGCTCAAAGTCGCCTAAGTTCGCTAAGATTTTCTAGGCATTTATAACAGGGTCCAACAATTATAGCATCGTGGATTGAGCAGTGTGACACTTCGCGGCTACTATTAAAAGCCGAATAAATACTTCACGCCTGTGCACTTCGATTTGGGCACACGTTAAAGATTTCCGTGGAGGTCGTGTAAACTTCAAGAGCCCTCTACGACACTGTCCTTGATGATCATCATCGTTGATTGAGATTGTGAAATGCATAAATTAAAGGAGAATCAGCTTTTGGAGCTTGCCTTGCACGATCACCTTCACACAAAAAGATGGTGGGTCATTGGTGATGACAACACTACTAGAGGCGTGCGAATATTTGAAAAACGAATCAAACAATATTTGCTAGTCGAATTGGATGATACATATACGAAATAGCGAATATATTAAATATAATTGGCCCCTATGGGACAACCCTTAAGCAGCAAAACATAGGAACAGCTAAAAGTTTATTTTTTTCTTGTAATCCCTGAATTACCACAATACATATAGCCCAGTTATTGACATCACTATTGATGCTGTAACTTTTACAAGATAAAAAGTTTTTGCAGCAAACTGCACGTTCACTCTTTTTTTTACTATGCTTGAGCTGCATCGCAATAATAATTTCCCTCATAACTTATTTTTAGTGCACACTGGCAGACGAACAAAAAAAGGGAACAACAGCAGCTGTTGTGCTGTTTCCTCTCTTTGTCTCTGTGTCAGTGCGCGTCAAACATAAGTAACGATGTACTCATAACAACTGGCTCGTCTTGCAATATTAGTGTAATCATTTCCTATTTTCATATTTGAATTTATGGACTATGACTGCATTCAGCTTCCAGAAAAAAAACACAAGCAAGTCTTTTGTTTTTGTATATTGTTCTTATAGATACCGCTTTGAACATCTAATTTTTGCATGCTCTCTGCTCCAGGTTGTATATTGTGATAATTTTGCCTGTTCCAATAAATGTTTACCTGAATGCATGGTACCCAGTTCTAAATTGTTTATGTCTTATACCACAATTTTACATAAAGCTGGCAACAAAGTTTCAACTTGAATAATGTAGTTGCGGCGGTATTTCGGCATACAGTTGAAAATTATTTCGATGGCTGTGGTCGCTACTGTTTACAAGCTTATCCCTTTTCCTATTTGCAGTGTTATTTGGTGAGAGTTCGTGAATACCTAATTCAAAGAAAATGTTCTATGATTATTTTAGAGAGGTTTCCTTACTATTTCAAAACTATCAGAAAGTATTAAACTGGTTTAAGCGCTCGATTATATTAGAGCGCTAATTGATTCGCATTTAATTCACGTCGGAAATTCCCTACTCGCAAACCCCTAGCTTGCGTGCGTTTTGTAATATGACAGTGCTCGTGCTGTCAACACTTCACTGCTTTACAGGCATGCGTCGCGGTGAAGTGAAGAAAAAAAAAAAAACGCTTGCTGGAGGCGGGTTTTTCATATGCACAAGATACAGTGCATTTCGTAGAGTATTTAATCAAGGGGGCCACCCGCGTCCTTCTCTCCTAAATATAGCGCGGCCTCTCGCTCCTTATGTGAACGGAATTGCGTCGCGTGTTTATAGAGTGACTTTACAAAAATATTCGTTTGCAAGCTTATCGAGACGCTGCTACAGATATTCGTGCTTCTAATTTTGCATCGCTATTGAAATCAATAGCGGTGGCATTCACTACGAGTAGCCTAAGATATGTCAGAGCAAGTGCAAGCTGAGAGGAGGCGTTGTCTGAGCCTATATTGTTTGGCTGATTGAGTGACGTGCGCGACGTATAGGCACTCAAGTGCCCCAACACCGGCATTTTGAGGTGAAAAAAAAAACACTTAGGAGTTACGATTATTGTTATAAAGTCCGCGCATGAACTCTTCACGGAGCGACGAGTCTTTCGGCAGCGTCTACGCAGGCGTGCGCACAGCGTTTCTGTAGCAGATTGGTAGCACCAACTACTTTATGGCGCCGTCTTCGCATTCATCGTAGACGGCTTGACAGTGCGCGTGCGAGCGCCCACTTTTTAGATGCGGAGCATCTTATACTCGCGCCTTGTAGTGCGCCGTCCGCACCGCTTCTCGAACATTCGACAGCTGACGCGCACGCATGCGCCGTCGCGCCGTCGCCCACTCTTCCACCATCTGTGCATCCCTTCCTCCTCTACACACCGCGCGCGCTTCACTCCTCCACCATCTGTGCACCCTACCTCCTCTACACACCGCGTTCGACATCTACAATTCTCCTGATTCTCCAGTGGACGCGCATGTGGCGTCGCGCTTCGAGAACATTCAACAGCTGACAGTGCATGCGCCATCGTGCTGTATATATACTCAAGGTCGGCGCTCGCTCGCTCAGTTGCCGCTCGTCGGTTGGTTTGTACGGCGCGTCGACGTCAAAGGTCGCGGTGAAATGAATTCCAACGAATCCACAAACACAATGATCGACGTCCCTTCGACCAGCGCCGCCCTTTCGCATACGTGTGTACGTGTTCACTCATTTAACACCCCCTCCTACAACCACGTTAACCAATTTAGCCATCGACCCAAGTAAGTCGCAATTTAACACCCCATTTCACAACCACGTTAACCAATTTAGCCATCGACCCAAGTAAGTCGCACTTTAACACCCCGTTAACCAATTATATGGTCCGCGTCCTCCTCAGTGTTCCCCCGAGGGAAGCTGCGGGCAATTTTTTTTTCTCGCCTTCGCCGCGGCGTTTGCATCAGCTGTGCCCGCGCCCGACACACGAACCCTGCAGCATCATTATGGGCGCAGCTATATTTGCTGGCACGCTTAAACCAATGAGCGCGCAGCTTCCGAGAGCGTCGTGAGGCCGCCTGGCGCAGTGCATTGTGTGTGTGGGGGGGGGGGGGGGGGTTTCGCTCGCCTTTGTAATCTCGCGGCCAGGATAGTCTTTTTTTTTAGTGTTCGTTGTTTTTCTTGGGCTGATAGGTGTCACTCGGTCGTCAGCCACTAATCCAACTAAAGTGATGCAGCCTATTGGTGAGTATCTTACAAATAAATGATCAGAAACACCCGAAAGAACCGTTGAAGATAGCTCACTGTACTTGAAGGGAGCTTTGGGAGAAACACCAGTTTTACCGATAGCTAATGCATTGCCGTTGCTGTGAGTTGAAAGGAAACTAGTGCTCTCATAGGCGGGCAGCACCTTTGGGGGAGATCAAGCAACCGTGGGGAGGGCAACACGGAAAGAGATCTTGAATCGAGAACTCAGCCAAAGCAGAGATTGGGGGCCCTAAAAAGGACCTCTAGGGCATAGATATTTTTAAATATGGGTGCCACCATATTGCCTAGCGGGCGGCGCCATCCGTGGTCTGGCAACGTACTTGGGCGTGCGAAACACCGCGTTTCTATGAAAAGTGTGGTTCCAGTTGCAGTCGTTTCTTTTTTTTTTTCGTTCTGGCTCGCTCAAATTTACCTAAAAGGATGCAGTATAGAGCGGAAATTAGACTGTGAGATGTCATGAAACGTTTTGATCCGTTCGGAGTGAAATATATGTGACAGCGCGAACGTATCGGAAGGGGCGGTGACGTACGTTTCCGGGCCTCTTTCTGTTGGAGAAGCGTTAGTTGATTTCGACCCGTTCTAGGGGAAAAGCTGGGGCTAGCATTGTTTTAGGATACAATGAGTGTTTTTCTTGGACTGTAATATTTGAGTTTGTTTTTGAACTCACGGTTTGCTTTGGTTGTCGCAGCGACTGCCACACGTCCGTGCGATAGTGCGTGAGCGTGCATTTGCAATTTCTTACCAATAATGGCAATTGTTGCTTGTTCACAAACTGTTTTCTATCTTTCGTTCGGCTTTTATTTACATGTTATTACTGGATTTCGTCTTGTCCACAGGTGGGGGCAAAATTAGTACTGTTCACAGGGAGGTTCTGGCACACAAAAAGCGATGCTGAAGTTCACTTGAGAGCCTGCTTATTTTTCTTTTTAAAGTCATTCCGTGGCATTTTTACGGATCGCGGCAGTGGTTTTGCAGGTTTCTTGTGCCGATTAGGCACCAAGAGTGCCGGGGCTTGAGCCTATGATTGGCATGACATGCATAACAGCCATTTTTTAGTAATTTTTTTTAATATTTTGTCTACCAGTTGTATGGCGTTTGCGATATGTTCGCTTTTGTTCGCAAAAGCAAGCAGCGAAATCTACAGGTATAGAAGCAATTGACAACTGGAATAGCATGATTTATTTTGTTTGTACTATAAGAGAATTACCAATGTATCTGCACGATTTGTCAGACATGGTCAACGACCACGTGCAAAATTCTCTTCCTGAAGTAATTATTCCAAACACAAAGTCACAGTATTCCTTTTTCTTCAATACTCGGATTTGAAGTCACACATCATGCACGATCTATCACGTCGTCTTACGGAAGTTTTACACTCACGACAAGGATTCCGCCATGTCATGTTCATGTAAAACTGAGTGTATGTTCTGGTGTCACAAGACCAGTGCGAAGCACAAATAAAATGTGTTATACCGATTACCCCCCTTCCAAGTGGGAGGTTTCTCGTCCGTGTTAATTGACACATCGTTTACAACTATTACCGAGATCAGCGGTGCTACGGGGCTTAACGTTTCGACTGAACCCATCATACCAAAATGTAATAATAAAACAAGGCGAGAACAACATGTGGCTACTCGAGTGGTCTTAGCTTTCTTTTTCGTTGTAATTGTCAGGGCCGTACTTGACCGCTTATTTCATCATCAATCTAAGCGTATCCTATTCATATTTGGCCGAGTGGAACACTGGGTACTCCGTTTATATTACGGTTCTTGTCGAGAGAGAGTGAGAGACAGGTTTATTTACAAAAAGGCGGAGAGATCAGCCTGAGCGATAGCTCGCTCTAGCATGCTACTCTACACTGGGAGAGGGGAAAGGGGAGAAGAAAGACTAATGAATTATGATGAAATAGAATTCTTTCTAGCTGAGAAAAGTTTCTTATAGAACATGTCACATCACACCAAACCTTGTACTGCAAAACAACCGCAAACTATGTGCGTTTGGTGACACGTGCCGCCCACTTATTCAGACGGCAGTTTCCTTTTTAGGAGCGAAGCTCCTTAAGAAGGCTTACAAGCTCGAAGGACACCCCGATTTAAACTCATTGTGTTCATAGATGGCAGCACAAACATACCAAAAAGGCGGGAAGTTCGAGCACACTATAGGTGTCTATAACTCACCAAAACACTGAAATTTAACTCCGCATCGTATAGTAGCCCAGCTAAAAATTCTCCCGATAACGCGGTGATCACTTTGTACGTAAACATTCCTGGCTTTTATGCCTGAACTCTAGCGAATAATACTGCGACTCAAAACCATTTACGGCCAGCGATCCTCCAACTTCTCAATTTTGTCACATCACACCTGTAACTTCAACAATGCTAATTATGCGCCTCGACAGCTGTCTGCTGCTTATTGTCAGAGGCTGTCACACATTTTCAGCAGGCTTTTAAACAAGGTACAGAAAGGTGCTACTTTCTTCCTAGGGCTGTGGGGACAAGGATCAGCGTTTTCAGTAGTCGTATGCAGAATGCATGGTAGACAAGGTCACGCTCAATTAGCTCGGTGTCACGCTCAATCACACTCCGTTTGCGAGTGGCAAGTGTCTGACCATGTGCGGGAGCGATGTGCAGATACAGGTAAAGGCAGTTCGTGACAGGTGTGTTCCGGAATTGGTCACGCTGACCTCCACTTGCTGGACCACGCCAGGATTATCTGAAGCATTCATCGTACCAGGAATTCCAGAAGCTATAAAGCCCTCTCATGAAAAAAGAAAAACGTCACCATACAGGGCTGGGCACGCAAGTAGAAAGCCTGACGTCACAGCTCTGAAGGAGAGTTTTCGGGAGGTCGTGCACTTTCGGGGTGGACACGTGGAACACCCTTCGTTCATTGAATTCACCCTCACGGGGGACAAGCACTTGTTGTTAAACTGCCAGAGTACTTGTTTACTCTCTAGTATAAGGCCGGCGACTGGCGCGGCTTTTCGAAGTACGCTGAGCTAGCAGTGCGTGGTAAGAGTTCAGCATGCAGTGAAAATGAGTATCCCTACGAGGCACTGAACGTAACCGGACTTCATTCCTCTTAACAACTTTGCTTATAAATCGAGATACTGGGTGATACACGCCCGAGAAATTACTGCAGCGCATTCGGCTTCTGTTTATTTTTTACTAAAAGTAGCCTATATACAGTGTGGCGCCTAGCCAACTTACACATTTCAAATTGTTGATAGAAAAACTGATGACGATAGTAAATGACACAAATGGTCATATTAATAGAAAAAAATTTTCCCTACTTTCGTATATAAATATATGCCTGCTTAAAATGTTACCTCAATTAAAATGAACAGGTGAAGCGATGGAATGTAGAATGGGCTCGAATCGTACAGCTTTCTCTGTCTTGTATTGAACGCGATCCAAATGTGAAAAGAGTAAAATAGATGGCGGAAAATGAAAAAAACCTATTTTAGGATTTGCCTGGCTGTTTTTTACGAAAGGAAAACTTGCTAATGGTGTTTTAGTACACTATACTTTTTTTTCACGTATATATCGCAATTACTGCTGCGCATTTATGATGGTTCGTGCTACGTCCTCTGAATCTTCCTTTACCTATTATCTGTTGGTTTTCATTAATGTTGTGTAAACGAATGAAATCTGATATATGTTACTTGACCATGTACGAACCATCCCGTATTTAGGCTGCAGCTGTTATTCTGTACCACAGAGTTTGCACTTTTGAATTGCGTGTACACAGACGTCAAGTTTTTGTTGTATGGTAGTACATTTTGTCTATTTAAGCAGTCCCAATGGAAATGCACGACAGCCAGCAGAGGCGAGAAGGATTTATAGTAAATTTATTTCTTGGGAAACAGCCTATCATGTCGCTTAGGATAAATTGAGCCAGTCTCATTCCTGGTGCTTTTTTTTCTTTTGTCTTTAGGGGCGAAGCTCCTTAAGGCATGGGTCTGTACATCCTCTGAGCCAAGTAGTTGTAGTAGGCAGGTACCTCTAGTTTAGTTCTTGCAGTTTTAACTAGATGGCGGTACTTGTATCTGATGAAAAGATGCGAGATGTTATGAAACTAGATGGCGGTACTTGTAGCTTATGATGAAAGATACGAGATGTTATAATAGGAATGATGTCACATATGGTGTGTGTCATTGGCGGAAGGCGATTGTTCAACTTAGTGTGGTGACGTGTGCTAGGGGGAGCGTTGTAATAAATTTGCTTGCTGTTCGCGCGTGCTCGCAGTCACCGGTTTGCCAAGGCTGCAGAGCGGCGAGCGCGCAAGGCGGTGGCAGCGCGCGCTCGCAGAAACAATCCCGATGTGCGATCCCGCGACGCAGAAGCGCGCCGTGAAGCTGCGCGACGCCGCTGCCATGAGGGCCTGCTGTACGAGAACGGGAGGCCCAAGCGGCGCTGCATACACACACACCGTTTCTCATGCCTTTAAGTTATGATCGATTGCTCCAATTAAGTGAAAGAGTCCCGGTTTACCGATGATTCCCTACGGAGCTTCACCCACTAATCATCATTCACCCCATCGATATTCTATGATTTTTTGTTGCTCGTTCTCAACGCCTGGTCCGAGTTCAGCGTGCAGTGAAAATGAGTATCTGTACGAAGTACTGATCGTAACCGGAGTTAATTACTGTTTACAACTTCGCTGATAAATCGAAGTACTGGGTGATACACGACCGGGAAATTCTTGGTGACACAATACTGGGCGATAGACGCCCCACAGAAATTTCGTAATGCAAACATACTTTCCCAAGAACAAGACGATGTCGTCTGCTAGCGTCACTATCCAAACAGTAATGTAATAAATCAAAATGCTAAGCGGTATAATACTTTTTTAAAATTATTTACTAGCTCGAAGCCAAAATATCACCTCTGAGCTGTGGAGCCCTTTGAGAAATCACCGGCTCACTTTTTTTTTCTGTACGATACGCGTGACGCTGTTTTTTTCACTGTTCATAAAAAAGCCGACAAAGCACGCTCGCAGCTCGTGACGCAGTTTTTCGGCTTTCTCGAGCCTTCCTTACAGTGCGTAAAGAAAAAAATAACAGCTTGATCGTATATCATACAAAAACAACCGAGTCGGTGGTTTATGAAAGTGTTCGAGAGCTCCGTGGGCATATTTAGGGTTTTCAGCTAATAATTTAAAAATTGGTAGTTAAATATATTTGTGTAATCAGCTTAAAGGGAAACAAAAATCATCTGAGTATGTCCCACATCGACCCTTACGCTTCTTCACATGCAAACCTACAATGAATGAAATTACCCAGCGAACGCGTTGCACGCATTTTTTTTTGCAAAATTTTGTTATTTTTTTCACTCAAGAATGCGCCTTAAAAGATCCTGAACGAAATTTTTCCCTCAAAGATATTCAAACGAATTTAAAAATTGGGTCCTGAAATAATAGAGCCAATTTTCATTCCAGGAAGAAACTCCGGGAAAATAATTAATGCAATGTGTTTTCACAAACTGTCGTGTCTAGCGGGCACGCCGTGAACTACAGTAGGTGAAGTTAGGTGACGCCACAGCCACTCGAAACGGGCAAGCCAGCAATGGCAGCCATCACTTGCTTCTCTCCGACTTGCTCATCTTCCCCTCTGGTTCCCAGAACCGGTATGAACAGCCCCAGTAGTGAACAATGCTGCCGGCTGAGGTAAAGCATCAGCGGTTTTGTGGAAGGGGAAAGTGGAATGAAAGGAGAGGTGGAAAAAAAAGGGGAAATGAACTGTTGCACTCTGCGTGCGCCTCGGTTATTCTGGGGTCCCGGCTGCCGCTCGCCTGAGGCCGTCGCGCACTGACGATTCAACAAAAAAACTGCCAACAGCTAAAAAATATGAGAAAAAATTCTGCTATTCAGAACAGTCACATCTTCCCAGTACAATGACAAAGTTTCGTCAGCTTTTACAAATTTTGTTCACTATCCTTCTAACTTTATTTGAATACTTGCGATTCGGCACAACAGTGTTCGGTGGGCGTAGTGGGCCCCGCTAGCACAAAAATGTCTTGTCTAACTGATTTTCAGAAACGTGGTATGTCCTTGGAGATTTTTCAGCATATTTCATGCGGTCAGTGACAAAACGGCTGAAGTATTTCACTAATTTCGTGGGAGTGAATTTCAGTAATCATAACAGCAAATAAAATATAGAGAAGCTGCGAACGAGACAGCGTGATTAGCAGGGCAGAGCTGGTGGAGCGAGAAACCCATGTGCGTCACAGGGACTGCCTCCGCATATCGGAGCCATGGTACGTGCTTACTCCAAACAACCGTTTGAGAAGTAGAGAACCGAGTGTAGGAAAGCTAAGGGAGATATTGTGAGGGTAACAAGGATACAGATCGTGACTCGAGAACTCAGCCAAAGCAGAGATTGGGTGGCCCTGAAAAGGGCCTTTGGAGTGTAGCTGCGGTGAGGCAACTTCAGAAACGCGCACTTCCGAGGACGGCGCAAACCTTGATGAATGCGTCAAAGCAGAACCAGCCGTTGCACGAATATAACTGGCACAGACAAGCCAACAAGTCGTCGGTGACATGGAAGCCATTTTCTCTCAGGGCTGCCTGCAGGTTGTGGCGAGAAAGATAGCCCTTTCCATGGACGTCGAAGCGCCGAAAAATGGTCGCCCAATGATTCGCCGCTTCAAACGCCATATTTAGCAGCTCGGAGCAGCGGTAGCCTCCCCTCAAAGTGCAACACTGCAGCAAGAGCGATGCCGTCCGAGGCATCACTGGTGGAGTACGTCGCCGCGGCCCTAGACGTCGGAGAAACTCGTCCACGAGGCGATGGTCCATAGCGAAATGCTCGAAAAAAAATTCCACTCTAGTGAAAATCTTGATAGTCGTCGTCTTTTAAGCACCACTTTTGGTTGTGCACAACTGTCGACCAATCAGCTTTCTACAGTTATACTCCTCTCCACCCTCACCCCGGTCTCTCTCGCAGTAATGTTCTTCT